>NW_010517087.1:0-10673 GCF_000687285.1 Phaethon lepturus | reverse complement strand
GGCAGACAGCCCGGCACAGCGCTCTGCCCTGTTCAGCCCGCTCCCTGGCAGCAGCGGGCAGGTGGGGGCTCCGCTGCCCCTGACAAGCATACCACAGGGCGCTAAGCCACCGCCCCCTCTGCTGCCCAGGACCCTTCCCAAGGCCTCTGCTTGCTATAGCACCACAAGAAGCCCTGGCTAATTTGGCGTGGCCTTGAGTGTCCTAGTAAGGTACCCTATGGTCCACCCAGACATATCTGCCCATCGCCCAGCACCGCGCTTGTCATCTACCTCCCTTGGACAAGCACACACGCTCGTTTCCCTCTCCTCCCTCCCTCCATCTTGGAGGTAGCCAGGCTTTCCCCTTCCTTTCGCTCACTGAAACAGCAGATCATCTCACCATTTACTCTGAGCCGTTTCTCCAGATTGACCCTCCTGCCCCTGGGGCCATTTTCCAAATACTCCTTGGTTATCACAAGAGAGACTGAAGGTGATACCTGTAGACTCGTGCAACCGCTGCTGCTCTTGCAGTTCTCTTTGCTAACACAAGGCCCTCCGCGTCTCCCACGCCCAGGCTGCTGCCTAGCCCTCGGCTGCGTTACGCTAGCAGTGACGCGAGCCAACCTCGGCCTGCGCGGAGTTACCCGCAACCCCTTCTGACAGCCCCAGCAGGCTCAAGGTTAGCATTGCAGAGTCCTGTACCTAGAGGCAAGCATGATGTGCCCTCAAACCCCTGTCATGTTGTATTTGGCTACTAGACAGCAATGTCACGATGGGATAAAACGGATCTTTTCAGTGGCCACATCTCTTCAAACAGGTTGCCTTTTGATGAAACTTCATCGTAAGTAATTCCTTAAGGAAGACAGAAGGCCAGGTGTGCTGTTGAGGGATTGCTTCCTTTTTGGGAGGCTTTGCCTCTGAAATACCTACACCGTGCGTCTGTCCTGGGTGTCAGTGATGCACAGCAGGCAGAACGCGGGAGGCCATGTGTGCGCAGGAGAGGTGGTTGCCTGATACTGTGTGCAGCACGAGGCGTTGCAAAACTCATCCCAGTTAGATGTGTCAGCTTTCCAAGCAGGCAGCCGGTGGTGACATGTGGTCAGTGGACAAAGACAATGTTTCTCAGGGGAAGGCTCCGACAACCCGTTTGGACTGAGGGATCTGAAGCAGAGTTGAGAAGTTTCTTTCAGCCAAGGGTAAACTTTTGGCCAAGGACAGCATGACAAGTATATACAGGGGCCTAGGGAGTGCTCCTGTGGGGAACAGAGCGCCAGGCCCTGGGTGGAGGTATCGAAAGAGGCAGCGGTTTGATCTCATTGCCTTCCAGCAGAGAACTTAGCCAAATGTCGGCCGTTAGCTCCTTACAAAGTCACAGGCCAAAGTGGTAGTGCCTGGATAGACAGAGCTTCCACTAAGTGAGCTCCCAGTCACATCTAGTTCCCACTTTTACTCCGGAGTTCCCTGCAAGATGGGGAAACCCCTGCCAGCAGGGATGCCTCCTGCCTGCATCCCCACACCTTCCCACTCATGCCTGTGTATTCCCCCCAAGCATCTTCCATTGTCTCACTGAGCTGGTGAGAAGCTCTCGCAGAGCCAAAAAAGGGAAGTGTTTCATTTTCCTGTCGGAAAAGGTGTTTCGGCTCCTGGCAGCCTCCACCTCCAACAAGTGCTAGAGCAGGTGGGTGCCTGCATGAACGCGGAGCGGATCGGGAGTAAGACGTCTGCTGGCTGCAAACGCTTACTGTGGCTTGGCCTCTTGCAGAACTGCAGCGGCTTCTCTAAGATCATGTGAAGGTGTGTGCTGCTAAGCAGGTGAAGAGCAGTTTGTCTGATACACCTTGCCTTCCCATTTACGCCATGCAGCGGTGTTCCTGGCAGTTACATGTGTTGGGGAATAAGGCTCTAACCTCCACCGGGGACGGTCAGTGATCTGTTATGTGTAGACACTCTTAATGTACAAAGCCCAAAAGAATGTGCAAGTGACCTGAAATGTGAGGCACGGGCCAGGTTTTGCAGCTGTGTTCTCCCGAAATCGCACTTCACAGCGGTCTGAGTGTCTGGGTGTGATGTTCTGTCTTGGATACTGACAGAGAAACTGCTGTGCCCGCAGCTGCTGGTTTGGCTCTTCTCACATTCCCGTCCAGGAGGCCACAGTGCTCTGACTTTGTGCAATGGGCAAACCCCACCAAGCATGGGACATCCGTAAACACGCGCTGACCTTCTTCCCCTTCGCAAAGGGCAGAGGAGACAGTCGTGCTACCCCATCGCTCGCTTTGGCTCGCTTTTTAGGCATCAGCACGTCGCCCTGCGGATACGCATCGCTCATATTTCCCCTCCGCCTTCCGACTGACCGGACATCCCCAGATGCTGGTGAGTTTTTGGTGTTGGCCTTGCAATACGTCCTGACAGAGACATTTTGGACTGGAGGTGTAGTGGTTGATGGCAATAGCAGACCTTCACCAGCTGGGGGAGGTCACAGTTCAGAAACAACCACAGCCTGTAAAATGTTGGACCTGTTGGAATAAAACGGCTCGCACCTCTTGCGGCTGCGTGACACGAACCGCCTTTGTTTACCAGGTTCAGTGCAGTGCAGCTGAGGATGCCCTGAGACTCGCTGCAGCGTGCAGCCTCCAGCAGCCCGAGGAGGCCACTGCAAAGCCGTACGGGGCTGCAGCTCTCGTCCAGCGCCAAGAGGAAACAGTTGCTGCTCCAGCTCCTCTTTGCGGTTGCCCAGGGCTGGCATGGGGTGATGCGGTGTGGGACCTGGCTGCCCATGTCCCTGGGTTCAACCGGGAGGATCCTAGCAAAGTC
The DNA here is from genome assembly GCF_000687285.1 of Phaethon lepturus. NCBI lineage: Eukaryota > Metazoa > Chordata > Aves > Phaethontiformes > Phaethontidae > Phaethon > Phaethon lepturus. The sequence goes on along the minus strand of NW_010517087.1, from coordinate 7,883 downwards.
TGCTTGGGACACCTTTAGAAAGCATGGGCAGGAGAGCCCAAATGCTTCATCTCAACCAACAACTCAGCTGGCCTCATTTACAAGCACAGAGGCTTTTCCAGCAGCACAGCCTCTGCGTGTTGCTGCTGAGGGGCGCTGCTCATCCTGTCCTGCCTCCCGGCCCAGCGTGCCAGACCTACCTCCAAATGGCAGCGAGATGGGCACCTTCAGTTGTTGGACAATGTGGTTTCCAATACATGCAGTGTGGCCATCAGACGTTTGAACAGTGTCTTTACACTTTCCAAAGCGTTTCTTACCCTTCCTTACCCATGGCCAGCAGTAAGGTTTGAGGCCAGTGCTGCAAATGTCCGTGCTGCTTCTCGGGCATATCCATGACGACATTTCAGGACTGCCTTGTTGGCCTCTTGGGTTGCCAGGAGCTTCTTGCCATTCTCCTCCTGGCTTACCTGGGTGTTTTCAGCCTTCTCCCTAGGAAGAACACACGGGGGCTTGTTACAAATCGTTCCTCAGTCCATGGTTCTGCCCAGTCATTTCAAATCTCTTGCCTCTTTCCTGAATTGTTAACGTCTTCCTTTGCCTGCACGGTTTTTGCCCTTCCTCTGTGCCCCAAAACAGTCCGCGTCTTGCGGTCACGTGCCTACGCACCAACTGACAAGGTGTGCAGCTCAGTCCTGGCGTTCACTGCGCATGGTTGGTAGAAGCGTAATGGCGTCTTTGTCTCTACAGCTGGGCTGCTGACCCTGTGCAGCTAACGGCGCTGCCAGGCAGCTCCTCCACCCCTTCTTGGACAACCTCCAGAGGGCTCTGCATCTGACAAGTTCTTACCCTACACAAACATAACGTAAAAACTAGAGCATAGCCAGGAAAATGGGGGGGCCGGCCCAACTTACCCTCTGGCTGGCTCGGTGCGTCCCGTCAACGCAGCAGCCTGGTGCTGACAGCAGAGGCAAAGGGCGCCTGGCGCAGGCCCGGCCGCGCTCCAGCCCCGCAGCAGGGCTCGCCAGCAGGCCTCCAGGCAAGCACACCTGAAAGCTGTTTGGGTGCCGGTGAGACGGAAAAGCCGCTTTTTTGTTTTCCTTACGATACCCGGCACTGACAACACAGTGCGATACCGCCCGCAGCCCCCGGGCCGCCCCGGCCCCCTCTGCCTTGCTGCTGTGCTTGGCCGACACAGCCCCCAGCCTTGGCTCCGAGACCGCCCCGCGGAGACCCTGCTGCCTTCCGCAGGCCCCGCTGCGCGCTTCACGCTCCCCGCAGGCATTGGAAGAGGCCACAGCGTGTTCCACGTTTCCTCCTGCTAAGCTGGCTGCAGACGTCCAGCGCCCTCGGGTAGTCCCGCTGTGCTTAACGGGTGCTGTGTTCGGCACTTTTGCAGAGGCGGATGAAATAATACCCCTTAATTCTTCTTTTTTGCCAGTGTGGAGCTACCTGCAGGAGGGACCACAGGTGCACCTTGGATTTTATGGTGGCTGGCAACTGGAAATTCATAAATCTACCGCTCGGTACAGAAAGGATGCCATTGCCGGGGGGTATTTTCTGTACACGTGTGTGCAGGGAGGCTGTTGGCTGCTCCTGGGAAACGATTGCTAACAACACTTGGGTTTCTACTGTTTCTGTCTTTAAACTGGCCAGAATCATTCAAAAATGGACATTATTTGGCACAGCCCCACGTTAATCTTGCGGACCCTACGTTCATCTTTTATCTCTGACCGGGGCAGGCTCTGACTGCACTGCAGAGAGCGTGTTTGTTACTTAAAACAGCGGCACGGTGCCATCTTGCACTACAAACGCCGTTCTTTCCATTAACATCTGACATGGATTTGTAGTACCCACCCCGCAGAATTCACGGCATTTGTGTAAACAGTTTTGAAGTTGTTCCCTGTGTATCATGAGAGAAAGTCTGCTTCTCTTCTTCTCCTCTTAAAAGTGTAATAATTATAATTAATTAGACTTCCTTCTGTTTCCAGTCTGCTGGCAAGATGCACTGTGAGGCCCGTTTTCAAGTCACTCTTCTGTCAAGCCTCGCATGCTTCTTTCCCCCAGCTAACCGCATTTACCGAGCAGTTGGCTCCACGGCGCGCTTCTCGGAGAAAGGCACGTAACAGCCTCCAGCCACCGGCCAGGGCTCGGCTGGCACCGCGGCTCGACCCTCCGCACACCGGTCGAGGGGTTTGCAGATTGTCTGCAGACCATGAGTCTTCCTCTCACCTTCAACTCAAATCAAATTAATAATCAGCAGTCACTTACGTGGCGAGGAGACGCATCTTAAAAGGCTTTGTGTTGACAGTACTCCTTCATTTACTGTTTGAAAAGCTTTCCTCGGCAGCCCAGGGAAAACACGATGCGCCTTTTCTTCCTGAGGTCACCAGGGCGTCTTCGGTTCGGCTCCTCGTGCCAGCCTGCACGCGAGCCTCGTGCCGTAACGGTGGTCATCAGCCATTTCTCGCCGTTAGCTGGGAGAGGGCAGATGCTGCTTCGTGGTCACGCAGAACCTGCTGTCGCTTCACGAAGACTCTGCACTTGCGCTGCAGACCTCTGTGAGGACCACGTGGGTGTGCAGGGCCTGTTAATGACGACGGGTCAATCAGGAAGGTAGAACAAAGTCTGTGTGTTGGTTTCTTCAACATAACAGGAGGACTTTTAGCACAAAAACACTTTTTACACAAGCACTACGTTTGTGTAGTCCCTCCCACACATCTTCATTCCTGGTACACTTTACACTAAGGGGGACCATCTATCTCAAAGAGGATTTAGTTTCCCTGCATTGGTGGTGTGGAACAGGTGGCCCTTTCCCAGAGCTGGATCCCTCTTTGAGGTGGTGCTACTCCCAGACCTACTGAGAAGTCCTTGACCCCCAAAATTCCTTTCCTTCCTTCCCTCTCTGGCCTTTCTCTTTCTTTTGTAGCACCATGATGTACCTCCAGCCCCAGGCAGACTGATATCCCCCTCATTTGCTGGCAGGCTGAACAAACAAGATGCTGCTCTGTAGGAACATCTTCCTCAAAGCAGAAGGCGCAGCGCTCCACAGCCCGTGAAGGTGAGACGCTTCGTGCAAGTGAGGTGCACCACTGCAGTAGACTGGGCAAATAATGCGAGTACGGCTCCTCACTCAAGGGAGTGTCTACAGGGTGTGGGCTTCGCCTTGGTGAACGGGCAATAATGGTTTGACCGGTTTCCCCTGGGACACCACAGCATCCTTTTTAACTTAGCTGTGCTGGTGGCCATAACGCGCCAGGACAATGCCGTCCAGTGATGCATGAGCAGAATGCTTGAGGGGTCCTTAACACCACAACAAACAAGATGGTATACAAATGTCGTGGGAGCCATTAGATGGGTTAAATGCTTCTGTTTCTGTGCACGGCCGTGGAGGGCTTTCTTCAAATTGTACCTGATAAGCTCATAGGTAAACCACGCAATACATAGTGGCATCATTTTTCTTACTGTGCCTCCAGTTTACAAGTCTGAGATCAGCAACGACTTTTCTCTTGAGTAAGCTGTATCCTGAGGAATTACAGCTGGATTAGGAGACCGCTGCCTAACGATAACCTGTGGCGAAAAGAATGAGAAAACGCCCGATGGAGCCGCTCAGCTTTGACACGGTGCCGTCAGCCACTTGATGGCTCCAGCCAACCTAGGCTTGCAGGGCCACCCTCTCTTGCTCAGCTCTAGGGAGCGACTTGCCTCCACAGCCAGTGCACGTCCCCTTGGCCAGCCGCAAGCAGGCTCCGCTGAGCGCCGGCGCGAGGCGAAGGGTGGGAGGGTGCTGCTGCGCAGCCTGGCTCGGGCTGTGAGGGCTCGTCCCGGGTTGGCGGGCTGAAACCTGGGTGATATTCACCGCATCTGTACAGCCCCAGACCCATGTGTCACACAGCTCTTCGCCATGAAGGCTGGATGACCACCAGCCTGCTTTATCTAGAGTCCTTGCACTTGCTGGCAGCAGAAACTCTACTCCACTGGCCATTTTTTACACTTTCTTTGCTGAACTCAGCAGTTCCAGCCACGTAGCCACTTTCTTTTATTGCTGTCATAAAATATATTTGGTGGGTTGGTTTGGAAAACAAACGCCTCCGTGGAATATGGAATATCAGATGCCCCAGTCCAGAGGAGGTAGAAAGGGAAGAAGGGGTGAATGTTTCCTAGCAGCATTTATGTATAAATTTATTGGAGCAGACTGTAAAATAGGACATAGAACAAGTTATACAATAAAAAAAGTGCACTAATACCGTATGGTTTACATGTCCCTTGCCCAAGGTTAAAGACTGTAACAGCTCCTTTCAACATACTTTCTTAATTCAAGCTCACCAGCCTCGTTACTTTGCCTCAAAATGTACAAACCTTTAACTTCTCTCAAGGGATAACTTGAAACTCGCTCTGTGAATGAAATATTAATTAGAGTAAAGAATCCCACCGTAGGCCCGTCACTGTGTGGCCTCTAGGAAGCCAGGGGAAGCCAGACGCGCTCCAGACCTAAAGTGCTCCCTTTGTGTGGGGCTTTTGTTCCCCACATTCCACCGGTTCTGCCCTGTCACAGCTGATAACAGCTCCCCAGCCCACTGAAAGAAAACTGTCATAGCTAAGTGTACCTTGGCGCTTACAGAGAATATAAGCTATTAACGAGCTTGTTATCTTGAGCAGGTTTTACACAAATTGTTCCCTGTCCGGCATTTGGCATAAGCAGCGATGACAACTTTTCGACAGACGCTAGTGAGAAGAGAATAAAGATGCTGTGGCTTCAGACCATCTGCAGGGATTAAACCTTCATCACATTAGGTGACTTTTCTGCTCTTGAGACAAAGGAAACTTTTCTTTTTCTCCAGCTACACACCTCAGTTTCTCCAAGACACCGTTTCATTGCCAGACACTTTCGTCATAGCTTGTCTGTCACAGAGCCATTTGAAACCCACTGTAAATTGACTTGTTGCCCCTCTAACATCCAGACAGTTTTAATCCATGATGCTCATAATGCTTTTCTAAATCTCCAGCTATAACCTCTTGCTTGATCCAGGGCTGTTTCAGGAAGGTTCTGGTTGCTGCTTAGGCCACCAGCTTCCAGCACTGGTGAAAGCCTGCACTAGTCACAAACGTCCAAAGAGAAGGTAACTCTGCGTCGTGGTATGTGACCTCAAGAGTCACAGCTTTTCATAACCTTTTGAGCTGTGTGCAATGGGAAAAAAAACCCCCAACTGTAAATCACTGAGAATGTTGTGATTCTCCGTTTTCTGTACAATGTCACAAATATGATTTGAGGAACAGAAAGGAACATTTGCTATAAAGAAAAGGAAAAGATTAACACTAGAGTTTGTTTGTCCAATGCTTAAAATTGAACAGGAAATTAAATACATCCAGGCAAAGCAATTAACTTCAATTAAGAAACTCTGCTATTTATTTTCAGTATGTTTTAGCTGGGTACAGTAGCATATGAAGAAGAAACAACATCAGATGTGGTCTGTTTATACGGTGGTTTATCTCATGAAAATGACTCAGTCCTCATGTCCGATGCTTCTCAAAATGCCGTGGTGGCTTACTCCCCGCCACTGCAGTTGTACTTCCATTGAGCTCCCAATCATCACTTTGCACTTTTATTCCTTCCAGAGCCCTGCTGAGTATTTTTCAGGTAGGACTAACCATCCGGTCAACTGGATTCCTACAGGTCTCAACTGTCGAGACAGCAGAGACCCGCAGGCAGTAGGATCCCGAGTTGTGTGTGTTGTTACTGGCCAGAGCAGATGTCCTGTTCTGGAGGAACGCTTACCCTGCGTACTAGCAGTCGCATACACAGCATGATGAGTTCTCCTTCTGAGCGGTTTCTGTGCACTTTCCAAGTGTTTTTCCAGTGAGAAAAAGCCATGAAAGGGTCCTCTTGGTGCAGCCCAAGCACCCTTCATGTTCTAGAGCCATCCTGGCTCTGCATTTAGTGCTCTCCTCTTGATAAAAGTGATCCTTCTCATAGCTCTTTAGATGAAAAGGAAAGTACAATTACTGTCCCTGCAGATTGTCAGAGCCCCAGACTGACTTTTCACAGGACGTGATATGCACACAAGTAATAACATATGTCTCCTGGAGATGCTGTTGTGGCAAACGTTTCTGACGATTGTCCGTGGTGATGTGGGCTGCCTTCTCACCTAACTGTCTAAATCCATTGAAATGACAGGAGAAGCTCCACTGTCCAAGCCACCCTTCACACTCAAGCCAGTTGGGGACTCCCCAAAGTACTCTCCAAACTCTCAGCATTGTCAATTATTGGCACCGCATTGCAAGAGTCACAGTGCTGAGGATTTCCACCAACCTCCATGGGCTTTGGGTCAAGGAATCTGGCAGACGTTGGCTTCTTGCTCTCCAGAGGTCAGCTCAGCTCACCACGCATCTCCCCACAGAAGGGGGAGAATCTCGGGAGTTATCCAGCTGGTACCACAGTGCTAATGCCACCTATAGTGACTCACACTGACCTAATTCACCCTTGCGACAGAGAAGTTCTTCCTACTAGTTACAGGCCTTCCCGCAATATCCAGACCTCTCTGGAGATTGCCCACCTGCACTGCAGGGGTCCAGTGCTGTCACCCCAGGTGGCTAACCTACTGCCATGTATAAGGAGAGGGGAGCGATACAAAGCAAGCACCTGAAAGATCTCACATGTTGTAGATGGTGTGCTGTCCACGAAAGTCGTTCCTACCCTTTCCATTGTGAAGAGCCCAACGTGTTGGGAATGTCAAAACAAACTTTACAGAGGGAGGGACATAACCGCCCCTGTGACTCACACGGGAATGTGGGTCCATGTACAGAAGGGAGCTTGCAAAAAAGAAAAAAAAGGAAAAAAAAAAAAAAGCCAAGATTGCCTGGGAGAAGCAAACACAAGGATATTCACAGAGTTGTTACTTGCAGAATGGGACCACAAGGTGAGAGGCTGGGTTGGTTATGGGGTAAGACTGGGTATGTGAGGAAGGGAGTCGGTTTTCAGGTCGTCAAAGGTAAATTATCCTGTTACATATAGTGAAGTTGCTGGGAACGGAGTGTGTTGGCACATTGCACTGTCTGACGAAGAGTTGGGTGCCTTCATCGGTTCTTCTGGCAGGCCAGAGCTGTTGAGCTACGAGCCCTGTGAAGACCAGAGACATGGGAGGAAGGGAGCCATTTATCCAAATAATTCTTCCATATCTGAAAATACGGCTTGTTCCTCTGAGCGTGTTCCTTGCTATGCAGAATATCAAGTCGCCTATAATAAAAGCAAACGAGCAAGTAAACCAAAAGTCCTCGTTGTTTTGGTTCCCAGAGTTAAAAAGGGCAGACTCTTTTGTTTCTACAGATTTTGTTTTTACTGTCAAAAGAAAGTCACTGTTTGCGTAGTGCTATTGATAGCGTGGCTCTATATGTCTCATTTCGTGGCGCTCGCTGCGAAACCTTCTGCTAGTCCCTCAGCAATATGTTGAGGAACGTGAGTAACCAGATGACTGTTGACAAAGACCCCAGTTACTCTCCCCCATCCCCTCTGCTTTGGCAGGGCTGGATAACCTCTAACTCACAAAACTAGATGGCAAAACAGCTGTACCTTTCCTAGGCCATTTCTGACCTCCCTCGTCTATCATTTTTATTCAAGAGCAGCACCACCTCAGTCATTACCCAACAGGAGCCTCATGAAATATTTTCCTGAGTTTTAACAATCTTGGTTTGCTAAATGAGGAGCAGGGGGAGAAATAAATCTGTATAACTCGGGCAGCGAGCCGTTTTTTGATTCACGCTTACCTTGCACTAGACAAAAAGGCTGGTGAAGTGTTAGCATGGCTCCTCCTGCGTCTGCAGATGGCTACCCTTGGGTTTGGGAGGGCTGGCTATGAGCCTCCAGTTGCTCTTGGCAGGGCCTTTTGCCCCGGTAACAGCGGCACAAGGCA
>NW_010517086.1:0-6548 GCF_000687285.1 Phaethon lepturus | reverse complement strand
AATGATTCTGTGATTCTGTGATTTTGTGATTTGGTTTGCTTTCATGCTTAAAAAGCAGCTTCCTGAAAAATTAAGGAAAATCCTGACAGCCTCTTAGCAGCCAAATCAGGAGATAAACAAGGTAAGAAAACTACACCTTCCAAATCAATTTCCCAGCATGTTCCCCTCTCCCTGCTCCCCATGGTTTTTGCAGAGCTGGAATTAATCAGCATCTGCCTGCTCTATACTATAGCATCCCTGCAGTGTCTCACTATCTTCAGACAGGTTTTTCACTGCCATCTGCTGTCCTTAGATGGTGTTCTGGCTTCTACGGCTATGCCTCAAGGTTTGCAGTAGACATCGTGAAACAGTTTTGAACCATCATCAGTCACAACCACGTCTGAGTTGCCCCATGCTCCACATCCCCACAGGCACCAAGAGAAGCACTGGGAGGGGATCTGCTCCATCTCCCCTCTCCCCTGGCCTCTCTGAGCCTTCACACACACTTCCAAGTGATTTAATCCATGATACCAGCCATGGAGGCCTGTGTGGGCTGAAAGCATAAACAAGAACAAGTTTGAGGTTATTAAGTTTCACAAGTGAGGTAGGAGGGTTGCAATGCCATCCTGGCTTCTGGAAGTTAAGGTAGTGTTGAGACGGCCTTGCTCACTGAGGGAGTTGAAACAGAAGGATTTTCCGTCCTCTAATTCACTGCCCTGTCTGTAAAATGGGAAAAATAACCTTTCTTGCTTCAAGACCACTCAAGTGGAGCTAATGTTTTCCATGTGGAAATTAAATACCTGTTCAAATGCACCCGTTTCCTTTTCCCATCTGATACCACCATCTGGCTGTCCAAGTCTGGGTCTTTAATATCATTGAATCAATCTGCATACTTGCTACATTATGTGAAAATGATCCTTCATGTCGTAAACTGCCTGTAAATCTTCTTAGTGCATCTGGAGACTCAGGGCTTGTCTGCATTGCCTCTACTGTTGGGGGAGTTTGAGACAAGGAACAGCACCTGCTACAGAATTTCCTTGGTTTCACTACAAAACAATTGTAAGGACAGCCCCAAAACTCCCTTCAAAGCAAGAAGGGAGGAGCAAATCTGTGTACAGAGCTGTGTAGGGTCTGGTATTTCCAGCAGAGTGCCAAACAGTTACCCGAGTGCATGAGATTTGGAGGCTTGATGGCTCTGAGTCTTTCAGAATTCCATTGTTTCCACTTTGTTTTCTATTACTGACCTTTGTTTCAGATCTACCAAGGTTTTCCTTATTGGCCACTGCCTGGGGGACATTAATTGAGGCTTGAGATCTTGTATTTTATGACAGGCCATTGATTTGCGATTGAGTGCTGAAGGCACCCTCTGTAGTGGTTGGAAGATGTTCTTTGAGCCTTTCTGGAATAAATGCTCATTTCACAGTTGGTTCATCTGCCAGAGATGAGATTTAGCGATCCAGGCAATCCTTGTTTTTATCTTGCCATGTTCCTAGTAGTGGATGGTTCTGCATGCCATGAAAAGAGTAGATTCTCTTGAAGGATCGGGACCTGGAGAGGAGGCACATCCATATGACCCAAGTACCAGGCTAGCCTCACTCTTCTAGGGTTTTTGTTATGACTTCAGAACTACTTTTAGTCTAAGCTTATCGGGAATTTGAGCTATATCAATATGCACCATAGGTATCACAAGGGTGGAGGGCTTTATCATTATCATTATCACTATTTTACTATAGCAAAAGCTTTTCTGGCCTTTATCTATATAAACATCTGGAGGTAGTGAGAATCTCAAGTGACAGTTTGTAGTCACCAAGCAAGAATCTCCTTACTACAACTGAGTGTTTGGTTTGTCATTAAATGGAAATTACAGGAAGAAATATAGTTCCTGCTGCACTTTCAGGCAGTTGAAATTCTCACATTATAAACAGAATCTTGATTTCAGCATTTCTGAGTACCTTCTAAGGCAGGCAGAACCTGGCTCCTGCCACACACAGGCACTGTTTTTCATTATGCAGTAGTAAACAAGGGGTGTTACCAATGCATTTATTGGGTGAACAGAGATGAACCTACCTTCAGGTAGGCAGTACTGTCTCTGTCACGAATATCTTAACATTCATGAATTGTATTGATTACTTGCAGACATGTGCCATTCATCCTATTTCTTTAGCTCTGTGCATTCAATGTAATTCTTCCTTCACACTCTTGTCTAAGCAAGTGCATCAGTAAGATCAATGCCTACAGCCAAGGGCTCATAAGCATTCCTACTTTATAGCAGTCCTATATGCTCATAAGGTCATGAAAAAATGTTATGGAAAAGAAATAGCTATCCCAGGCCCAACCCTACAGAGTGCTATGGACTTCTAGGAGACCAACAAGTGTTTTCCTTTTCTGTTGACTGCAGTGGCTGTAGGATTTTTTGGCTGCATACAGACTCAAATTTCAACTACTGGGGTTTTATTTTATTACTAAGGGCAGGTTTCTTTTTTTGATTATTCTTATGTGTAAGTATAGTATTCTGTAGGAAGATGTTTTAATAAAGGAAATTCTGGCAATATAAAACTTTATTTCAATATATTTTTTCAGATCTCTTGCCATGTGTTCTGTTACGTGTATTGTAAAAAATAATCTATAACAGAAACTAAATTGCAATATTTTGACTGACACATACATGCTTTTACTAAAAGTATTATTTGCCAGTTCTTTCCAAATATCATGATTGTATTTTTAAATGCAAGCTGATTCCTTTTCAAGGTGGCATTTGCAAGAGCGGGGGGAAGTTCCCTTTTCTGTACAATTCCACTTGAGTTGAGGTGTAACCCACCAAGGGGTTGGCCCAGGGATTTGGAAAAGTGAGAAAATACAGCCTCATTTTCTGCCTTGTGAATTTTCAGACCTTTTGGGCTTTTGTTCTAGAGAAAAGCAAGAGTGGTGTGGTACTAAGTGAGGCCTTCAATGTCTTGCGCATCTTTGACTGTAATCGAAAGGGACATGCAGAATTGGTGGGCATCTTACATCAATTTAAGACAAGCAATGACACCAAGAGCTGCAGAGTCATTCTGGATTTGTATCAGTAGGATTAAAGGCCAGTTTTATGTGAGGCAGCGTATTTCAGTGTCACAGCACTGCCTGATTGTTACCATACTCTATTTTTCCCATTCCCTTTCCTTAACAGCCTACAGTTCTTCCAGACTCCATCCACCCTTTGAAAAATGTTTCTTCTTGCCATAGGGCAATTTTAATTGAATTCCTAATTACTGGTGTGCCAATATGCATTAGAGAGACTGGATTCTGGTGTGAAATACAGCTGCTATTTGGAGACTGCGCTGCAGATCGTGCTGGGGGCACCAGCCACCAAAGGCCACCTATACCAGGAGAGGGAGCACCTCTTGTCCACAGGTGCAACAGGTATGAGGCTCTGCAAGCGGGACCAAACAATGATGAAGACAATGGTCCATGTAGGTCGGAGGTGTCACCAATGTTACGTCAGCCTACGCCCCGCATCAAAACCACTTCCATAAAGAAAAAAAGACAGGTCATCGTCATAGGAGACTCTCCTCTGAGGTGAACAGAAGGCCCAATATGCTGACCAGACCCACTTCTTAGGGTAAGTCTGCTGCTTCCCTGGGGCCTGGGCTAAAAATGTGATGAGAAAACTTCCTACCCTGGTATGGCCCTTGGATTATTATCCACTATTGCTTTTTCATGTAGGTAGCAATGAAGTTGCAATAAGAAGTCCAAGGGCAATCAAAAGAGACTTCAGGGCCTTGGGACAAGTGGTTAAGGGTGTCGCGGCCCAAAACCTCCTTCCCCGTGAGACCAACGACCAAGTTCGTGATCCCCCTGGACTGAATTAAGGTGAAACGACACCAGCCAACCAATTTAACAATTTAATAATACACAATGCAAGGCATGAGGTTACATAAATGACTCAATGGCAACTACTCTAACTAAATAATTCAACTAAACAAACAAGTCCCCTACAGTACATCTTTTACACTTCGACAAAGAGAGGAGAGAGAGAAAGAGAGAGAGAGATAGAGAGAAAAGAGAGAGAGAGAAAGACAGCAAAGAAGGTATCACCACCCGTGGATCCAGTGGCGTCCCGTTGGTCCTCTTGATGCTCCTTGGTGGTGGGGGTCCCCCTTTTTGCTTCTGATGGTGTCCTTTCTATACAATCCGAGTCCCACAATCTCCGTCTGCATGCATATACAACAGGCTGCATGCATATGCAACAGGCTGGTTCAGTCAGGCAACGGGACCTCCTGGTGTCTCCTCCCGGTATTCAATCAGGCAATGGCACCTTATCTCGGTCTTTTCTGGGGTCCACCCCCTATCGAGGCATGTTCAAGTTTTTGTACCAAAAAAAAGTGTGAGTTCCTCGGAACCGTGAAATGTTTAAGACAGAAACCGCATATTGGTCCGCCACAAAGGGATCAGGACCACATGTGGTTTTTCCCTCTGTCCTTCCATATTGGAAGAAACAGGAAGACCCAGATGATCAATACCTGCCTCCGAGACTGCTTGTCACTGGCAGAATTTTGGGGTTTTTGATCATGGGTCAGTCTACACAACAGGCCTCCTGGAAATAGATGGGCTACACCTTTGCCAAAGGGGGAAGAGATCTTTGCGCAAGAGTTAGCAGGGCTCATTGAAAGAGCTTTAAACTAGATTTGAAGGGGGAAAGGGATAAAACCAGGCTCACTAGAGATAAGCCTGGGGGCAGCATGCCAATGTTTGAGGGACAGTGTGCTAGCGAGGCCCTTTGAAGTGCTCCACAATGTGCTGAGTACACTGGAGCACATTTGAAATATCCCTGCACTAATGCACACAGCACTTCAGCCACTGCAGCGAGGGTAGGGAATGGAGATCCATGTGGCAGCAACGACATAAAGGTTGTTGATGTGTTAGAAACCATGGAAGCATCTGAGAAGAGTCACATACAAATTAGGGCTTCTCACAAAAAGAAAGGTGACGGGATAAATAGCCCAATTGAAGTGCACCTACACCAATGCATGCAGCACAGGCAACAAACAGGAGGAGCTGGAAGCCACTGTGCAGCTGTAAAACTATGATATAGTTGCAATCATGGAAACATGGTCAAATGACTCACATAACTGGAGTGCTGCAATGGATAGCTATAAATTCTTCAGAAGGGATAGGCAAGGAAAGAGAAAGTGAGTGCCTAGATCTTGACGATGGTGATGAAATGGTTGAGTGTTATGGGTAAGAATCAGAGGAAAAGCCAACACAGCAGATATCATGGTGGGAGTCTGTTATAGACTACCCAGCTAGGATGACGAGGCAGATGAAATATTATATAAGCATCTGGGAGAAGTCTTAGGATCACGAGCCCTTGTTCTTGTGGGAGACTTCAATTTACCAGGTGTCCGCTGGAAATACAATCCAATAGAGAAGAAGCAGTCTAGGAGGTTCCTGGAGTGTGTGGAAGATAACTTCCTGACGCAGCTGATGAGGAAGCCAACGAGGAAAGGTGCCGCAATGGACCTGTTGTTCGTGAACAGAGAAGGTTGTGGGTGCTGGGATGGTTGGAGAACATCTTGGGCACAGCAATCATGAAATTATTGGTAGAGTTTTTGATTGTCAGAGAAGTAAGGAGGGGGGGGTAACAGAACTGCTACCTTGGACTTCTGGAGAACAGACTTTGGGTTGTTCAAGAGACTGGCTGACAGAGTCCCTTGGGAGACAGTCCTGAAGGGCAAAGTCCAGGAAGGCTGGACATTCTTCAAAAAGGAAAACTTAAAGGTGCAGGAGCAGCCAGTCCCCGCATGTGCTAAAAGACAAGCCAGAAGGCATGAAGACCAGCCTGGCTGAATAGAGAGCTTTGGCTGAAACTCAGGAAAAAAAAGGAGTTTATGATCTTTGGAAGAAGGTCTTCTTTGGAAGAAGGGGCAGGCAACTCAGGAGGACTACAAGGATGTCATGAAGTTATGCAGGGAGAAAATGAGAAGGGCCGAAGCTCAACTAGAACTTAGTTTGGCTATTGCAGTAAAAGACAACTAAAAAAATGTTTCTGTAAATATATTAACAATAAAAGGAGAGCTAAGGAGAATCTCCATGCTTTATTGGATGCAGGGGAAGACACAGTGACAAAGGATGAAGAAAAGGCTGAGGTACTTAATGCCTTCTTTGCCTCAATCTTTAAAAGTAAGAGCAATTGTTCACGGGGCAACCAGCCCCTTGACCTGGAAGACAGGGATGGGGAGGAGAATGAAGCCCCCATGGCCCAAGGGGAAATGGCTACTGACCTGCTACACCACTTAGACACACCCAAGTCTATGGGGCTGAATGGGATCCACTCAAGAGTACTAAAGCCACTTACCATTATTTATCATTAGTCCCGCCTAACCAGGGAGGTCCCAGTTGACTGGAAGTGCTCCCTCAGTAAGTTTCCAAGTTGGGCAAGAGCGCTGACCTGCTCGACGGTAGAAAGGCTCTACAGAGGTATCTGGACCATCTGGATCAATGGGCTGAGGCCAACAGTATGAGCTTCCACAAGGCCAAGTTCTGGGTCGTGCACTTGGACCCCATGCAACGCTACAGGTTTGGGGAGG
>NW_010517085.1:0-3909 GCF_000687285.1 Phaethon lepturus | reverse complement strand
CTCCCACTTCCTTGAGAACTCCAGGGACGTCACCAGCTGTACAGTAAAGTTCGAGCTGGTGTTTTGTGAGAAGATTCTGGCTCTGGCATTGCTGAGTAGCATGATGTAGAAACTGCCATCCTTCTCCCCCCCTCCCCGATGTCTCTCCCCCCCCACACCAGATGTCCTGAACTTGGAAGGCTTCTATCCAGCTGCTAAATTTCTGGGGGAATGTACAGGAACAAGTGATGCCCAATATAGCAATTGCTCACCACCCGGTGATTGATAGCCTGTCCCCGAGCAGTGATTCCTGCCCCCCGGCTAACTCCAGTTTATGTACTGGGCATGACGTTATGCGGTAGGGAATACCTCTTTGGCCAGTCTGGGTCAGCTGTCCCGGCTGTGTCCCCTCCCAGCTTCTTGTGCGCCTCCTCACTGTCAGAGCATGGGAATCTGACAAGTCCTTGACTGAGTATAAGCACTACAACTACTTAGCCACAACTAAAAACTTCAGTGTGTTATCAACATTGTTCTCATACCAACTCCAAAGCGCAGCACTATACCAGCTATTGGGGAAGAAAAAACAACTCCATCCCAGCAGGATGGAAACAGCAGCATATCAGGATATGCAAATTAGAGCGCTGCAAAGATTGTGGATTTTTGCATTGCATATAAATCCAAACTTCCCAGAAATTTCAATGGACTCAGTTCTATCAACTCCAAAGCGCAGCACTATACCAGCTATTGGGGAAGAAAAAACAACTCCATCCCAGCAGGATGGAAACAGCAGCATATCAGGATATGCAAATTAGAGCGCTGCAAAGATTGTGGATTTTTGCATTGCATATAAATCCAAACTTCCCAGAAATTTCAATGGACTCAGTTCTATGTGTTTAGAAAAACATCCAAGAAGTCTGAACTATGCCTGCAGCCCCAGAAATTGCTCTGAATTGCTTTTGTGCCACTGTTGCAGTGAAACTTAGATTTATCAGTTATCCTGTTTCTTTCTTCCTTTCCCTTTTGCAGCAATTGTCTTCTCAATTGTGTAGATTCTGTCCTCATCGGGATTCACTTTCTGAAGTTCTTCAGGGTAAATTGTCCCCTCAGTTGCTTCATGAACATAGTCTATTAAGTGGTATACAGGTATCTGTCCTCTTCTCACAATTTCAGCTACTATGAAAATTCCATCTGTGAAAGTCTGCTCATAACCTTTCTCAAATCTCTCTGTTCTAGACACCCTGATGTGGTCTCCCTTTTTGAGCAGAGGTGCAAGTTCTTTAATTTTAAACACAGCCACATATACGGTTTTCCAAATCCTCACAGAGTTTGAAGGGTTCATGTCCACAGGCCTGGCTCCGATAGTTCTGTGGAAGCTATGGTTATAGCTCTTTATAAACTCTGACAACGCATCGATGTAGCGAAAATTATTGCATGCTGTAAAATATCTCCACAACTTGGTTGTGAGCATCCTGCTAAAACACTCTATGACAGAGGCTTTTACTTCGTTATTAGTAACAAAATAGTGAACATTGCACCGCTTTAACAGCTTGTTTAAAGGCTGGTTTAAAAATTCTTTTCCCTGGTCAGTCTGTAATTTCTGAGGCTTCTGCCCCCTGCTAAAAATTGTTTTAAAAGCCCCACCTATTTCAAAACCTGTTTTGCCTTTTAGATCATGTCCTGGTTTAGGCTGGAATAGAGTTAATTTTCTTCCTAGTAGCCAGCACAGTGCTGTGTTTTGGATTTGGGATGAAAATAACGTTGATAACGTGCTGATGTTTTCAGTTGTTGCTAAGCAGTCAAGGACTGTCTGGCTTTTCATGCTGGCCTGCCAGCGAGAAGGCGGGGGTGCACCGGAACCTGGGAGGGGACACAGCCAGGACAGCTGACCCAGGCTGGCCAAAGGGATATTCCATACCATACGACATCATGCTCAGTATATAAACTGGGGGAGTTGGCCAGGGAGGGGCCGCGGCTTGGGAACTAACTGGGCATTGGTCAGCAGGTGGTGAGCAATTGTGCTGTGCATCACTTGTTTTGTATATTCTTTTATCATTATTTATCTCACCCCCCGAGTTGTTTTTTTTTTTTTTTTTTCCTGATTCTGTCCCCCATCCTGTTGTGGTTGGGAGGGGGAGCGAATGGCTGTGTGGTTGTTTTAGCTACCTGCCTGGTTAAACCACAACATAGTCCAGGCATGCTTGGATAATATGTCTATCAATGTTAAGAAGCACTTAACACCATTGTTGTTTCTGGAAAACTGTTGCATATCCACTAAGACTGCCTGCCATTGTGCATCTACCTTTGCCACAATCATCCTGTTTCCTTTAAAGTGCTTTCTTGCCACTTGGTTTTAAGCTGTAAGCATCCTGGCTTGCAAGCCAGGTTGCCGCTTGGCATCTGTTCAGAACAGCGATTCTCCTTTTAGCACCTTCAAAAAGGGGATTTATACCCCCAAAGGTTCCCACCTCCCCAGGAGCATAATAAACATCTTTTAACAGAAGTGGCAGTGTGGACATGTGTACATAGTTGTTTCTCTCACATATTCTTACTCCTCTCTCTCACAGCTGCTGCACAATCTGCTGTCACTCGTGTAGGCTGAGTGGGAGGTTCTTGCCATTCAACTTGTGCTGGATAAAATGGTACAGGTGTGGTGAACCTCTTGTTTTGGTTCGTCACATGTTTAGATTCAGCTTGTTGTCACAAATGAGTGTTCATTCCCACTGTGCAATGACCAATCTTACACAACGAGAAGAGATACTGATTTATTACACAGTTGCGCACGTCTGGATGCTAGATGAAACTAGCATACCTCAGTTAACACACGGAAAATATTTATACACTTTGAGCAACAGTTATCAGTATTTTTAAAAGTTGTCTCCATTACCCTTGTTCCCATTGGTTCTCGCAAGCCTCGTCTCCACTTAAAGTCACTGCGTCCTTTTTTATTGCACATGCTCAGTGAGGAAGGGGCTTTTGTGAGGAGGGGGCTTTCCCCGCCCAGGGGCAGGATTCTATTATGCCAATTAGATGTTAATTAGATGTTAATAAGGATAGTTCACTCACGGTTCAGTTTTAATCACACTTTTGGCTGACTATTCTGAACATACTAATTAACTACATAGTTAGTTCGCTCATGCTTTGGGATGCTCCCGCCTTGAAGGACAAGCTGACTATTCTGAACATACTAATTAACTACATAGTTAGTTCGCTCATGCTTTGGGATGCTCCCGCCTTGAAGGACAAGTTTGAGGCAAAATCGAGATTAGAAATGCCTTCATTATCCAGTCCTGACTAACTCAAGGACACCCAGCTTGTTCCCAGGCAAAGAACACACCTCAGCTATATCCACATTTATGCATATACAGATTAACTCTTGGTTGCCTTATAACATAGGTACATATGATTTACATCCTCGTCTAAATCTTCTCCAGGATGTTTCATTTTCAAAGACGAGGTTCGTAATTATAAATCCTTCAGCTAATCATCCTTGACAGTTTCCAAAAACATTCTCAAGGTTCTCAAGGCTACTTGAGAACAGCTACTGTTCGGTGACTGGATTGACTAAGAATTCTACCTCATCGTTCCCCAGCCTTAGTGTAACCAGGGGTTCAGCTGGGAATGATTCCCCTGGTCCCCTTCAGGATTCATCATTCAGTGTCATTAGCTTAATGGCTTTCAGGGCTGGGTCCAGGTTCCCAGCTTGAGGACATCCCTTTTTCCAATGTCCCCTTTCTTTGCAGATTGCACACTGATCTTCTGCAAGACAGGGTTGCACAAAAGGAGGTGACTTTCCCATTCCCCTACTTCTTCCCCTCCCTCAGTAACCCCTTCCTATGCCCCCCCCTTCCTCTATAGGCTCCTCCAGTGTCACCGAAATCGGGAATAAACCTGTAGGGTAAGACGTCCCTGGAGTTCTCAAGGAAGTGGGAG
>NW_010517084.1:0-289 GCF_000687285.1 Phaethon lepturus | reverse complement strand
TTGGCAGGAGGAGCAGGGCTTGCTCAGCCCCTGTAAAGGCAAAGGCCACGATCTCTCTCGACCAGTGTGGTATCATCTTTTGGGCTCCCGGGTCTCCTTGTCTGGACTGTCACCAGTAGCTTTAGCAAGGGGGGCACCTTCTGCTGCCACAGTAGCTGCTGCCAATGCAGAAGAGGGCACAGCACCCAGTGTTGATGGGCACTCCATCACAGCTGAGGGTGCTGCCAAAAACAGCGGAGATGGAGGATCCCATGACAGTGCTCTGCAGGAAGGAGCTGAGGATGGGTCT
>NW_010517083.1:247312-284435 GCF_000687285.1 Phaethon lepturus | reverse complement strand
ATGCCACCCCTAGGCTCATCTCTACTGAGCCCTGCTTTATCCCCTCCCCCCTCCAAATCTAGTTTAAAGCCCTCTCTTTCTGTGTGTTGTATTGTCTGTCGTCTTCTGAGTTTTCCATCTGTGCTTAGAATTTGAGACTTTATATGGGAGGCTTGACTGCTTAAGGGGGAAATATCTTTAAATGAATTGTGCCCTGGACCAATTGCTGTGTGAGTGTTAAACCTGACAATTAAAATAGTGAATATCTAGCTTGGTGGAATCAAACAGAAGCCTTAAAACAAAACAAAACAGAAAACCACAAAAAAAACCAACCCAAAACCCAACAACCACCCTCTGTTAGAAAATTTCTCTTATAAAAGTTTATATGTGTGCCTATAAAGTATACTGAGATATTTTTCAGTTTCAAATTCCCAATGAGTTCTCTACTTTTGCAGTAGGAATGAATTCCAAAGTGTACAATATTCTGCTTCATTTCTAGGGGAAATATTGAGGTGGCAGATGTCACTCTGTTTCTTAAATCTTTACAGTCAGTGGCCTTTTTTGATCCAGATTCCTATATTGCTGCATATTCAGAGCTCTTAAGATGTAAGGTTGTCTTTTCTAAGGAATTTTACATATATAAGTATATATACATTTACTAAGAATATAGTTAAAATGTTATGTAAATCGGAATATTTCAAGGGGAAGATGAAAGCAAGAGGAGACTGTAACATGTCATTCCAGAATAACTTTTTGTTTGAAGAAATACTTTTATTATTAGTTCAAAATTAACTCAAAAGTGAATAGTACCTTGAAGAAAAGCTACATGGACTTTGAAACAATGCAGTAGAGCATCAAAACAGTTACAGTAATGGGTTGTGAATATATGGAGTTTAACAGAGCTAGCTCTTGCTAATAAAGCAGATCTTTCAAATACAGTGATAATTTTTTTAACAATTACAGAACAGACTTCTTATAACTGAAAAGTAGCTCAAGAGAAACAAAATGAGACTTATTCCACCTCTGCAGTGATCAAAAGAGGTAACATTCTAAAGTATTCATTTCACTTTCTGAAAAAAGTGAGGAAAAACTCTATAGAATGATTGAAATTAAATTTTCAGGCTATTAACAACTTTAAAAATGGAATCATGACATAAAACTCATTTCCGCTTGCTTCTCATTTTCCAATAAAGTACTGTAGTTTCTATTAAGGTAGGAGGGTTTTTTAGGAAATGATTTAGAATGAGGAAACTACCGTTTGGCTGGGAATCTAAATGAATACAACTTCTTAGATCCCTGTTTCTACTGTTGCTATAAAAACAGCTGCCACCCTAACTTCTGCAAACTAGAAGGAACTGGAAACACTCCACTCAGCCATTACTGGGTTGATTCCAAAGTTATTGGACTTGCTGGAGTTTTCTCATATATTTCATTTCCGTGTTGTCTGTTGAGGTTAGTCTCATTTGTTAGCAAGCTGTGCTGTATTGCTGTAGTACCTAGTAACCTTAGTCATGGATCGATGTGCTAAACAACGAGCAAACAGGAACAAATGGATGGGCTGTGCCTAGCGAGTTTCAAATCCAGGAGCTTAAAATACATAATTTAGCTGGTGTTAAATGTGTCCTACAGAAAACGCTACATGGCAAAGCTGGACAAATTAATGGCATGGAAATTCCTGTTGCACATTACTAAGTACACAGAAGCCACGCCTGTCTCCAGGAGTGCCACGAATAACACAAATGGTTGCAGCTGAGAGAAAGTCTGGGGAAAGCCCCACATATGCTTGCCCTCTTCTTACCCAGTTAGGCTGGAGCTTCTCAAAAGAGGATATTTCATTTGACCCAATACAGTAGTTGTGTTTTTATGTTGCTGCTCTTGAAAGATATTCTGTAATGAAGTCATTTGCAAAGGCAATGTTTCCTGATATAGTGAATCAGACAACTGCAGAAAAAGACAAATTCATTCCTGTTAGTTGAAAGACTGTTGTGTGCCAAAAGAACAGCTTCAGCTCCAGGTATGCAAAGTCTTGCTGTCTCACAGCCACTTCAGCTTTCATTAGTTTATTGATTGCTTCCAACTGTTGCAGAAACAGTTTTGGACTGGAGACTGAAGCACTGTGAAATTCTTGTTTGATTACTAACAATTTAGGAATTCTGGTGGCTAGCAAAATGAGCAACCCTAAAATTGAGATTTTTTTTTTTTTTCCTGTATTATTCAGGGGGAAAAGGGATCAAAGCTGAAGATGTACAGACTTTAGCAACAAGCACATTTAGGAGGGAGCCAGTGACTGAAACAGTGCACCTCTGTTGTTACTTGGAACCACTTACGTGCTCGGATATATAACTGGCACCAGGGGAGAGCCTGACTCCCACGTGCTTCATCAAGACCTAGACTATGTTATGGGAGGTTGAAAACCATGAGTTCCCCCTGTTCAGAAGATGTACACAGCTAACAGTTTAGCTACTGTACCACTGCTTTTATTAGACTTTATTAGCCTTCTTCAGTGAGGGGTTAGGTATATACTCAGCTTATCAACTGATAGAAACGCATGGATGACAAAGCTGTAGTTCCACACATGTAGTGCTGGAACGTCCTAGTAGCTGTGCAGTGCCAGAATTTAGCTTGTTACGCCTTTGCCCATCAATAAAATATTTTACTGTTAACCAACAGGAACTTACAATTTCTTCCTATGGCACAATGCACTGTTGTGTAGATTCCCATGCTAGCTGTAAAGGAGCTGAGGCACCAGAGCCAGTATATCTGCATTAGTAAAGTGCTTTGCCCAAGCAAAAATGGAGTAAGCAAAAGAATGATCTTGGGTGTCCCTTCAAAACAAGGCATTAATACTGTGTCAGCAAACTCTAGGGGACTGTATTACTGTCAGGATTAGAAAGGGAATTTGCAAATGATAGAGGGATAGAAATGTTGACATTTGGA
Organism: Phaethon lepturus; assembly: GCF_000687285.1. Lineage (NCBI taxonomy): Eukaryota > Metazoa > Chordata > Aves > Phaethontiformes > Phaethontidae > Phaethon > Phaethon lepturus. Next base: position 281,519 of record NW_010517083.1, on the reverse strand, counting down.
ACTTAACTTAGGCACCTAAATCCTGTCTTTTCAATCTGGTCTGTTGCTGAGAATGCAATCCTATCTGAGTGGCAGCTTCAGAACTACTGTTATGAACCTGTAGTTCGTTTTTCTTCTCTTACAGTGCCTGCAGACTTTCCCTGAACATGGACAGGTTTCCTGCAGGCCACAGGCAGATTTTAAAGTTAGTAAAATGGAAAATATTTTTTCTTTTTCTCTTGCTTGCTTAGACTTTGTTTTTCTATTTTTTTCTATTTAAGTCTATTCTAAGGCCAAAGTTTTGCTAAAGTTGGTAAAAATCCAACCTGCAAATTTCAGGCTAGGCATTAGTCACAGAATCATTAAGGTTGGAACAGACCTTTAAGATCATCAAGTCCAACCATTAATCCAGCACCACCGTGCCCGCTAAACCATATCCTGAAGTGCCACGTCTACATGTTTTCTGAACACTTCCAGTGATGGTGACTCCACCATCTCCCTGAGCAGCCTGTTTCAATGCTTGACCACTCTCTCCGTAAGGAAATTTTTCCTAATATCTAGTCTAAACCTCCCCTGGCGCAACTTGAGGCCATTTCCTCTCATTCTATTGCTAGTTACTTTGGAGAAGAGGCTGACACCCTCATCGCCACAACCCCCTTTCAGGTAGTTGTAGAGAGCCATAAGGTCTCCCCTCAGCCTCCTCTTCTCCAGACTGAATAACCCCAGTTCCCTCAGCCGCTCCTCGTAAGACTTGTTCTCCAGACCCCTCACCAGCTTCATTGCCTTTCTCTGGACACGCTCCAGCACCTCAGCATCCTTCTTGTAGTGAGGGGCCCAAAACTGAACACAGTATTCAAGGTGCGGCCTCACCAGTGCCGAGTACAGGGGCACGATCACTTCCCTGCTCCTGCTGGCAACACTATTTCTGATACAGGCCAGAATGCTGTTGGCCTTCTTGGCCACCTGGGCACACTGCCAGCTTCAAATTCCCCCTTCGAATCTAGTTTAAAGCCCTCCCGATGAGGCCTGACAACTCGTAAACCAGAATCCTTTTCCCCCTTGGAGAAAGTTGAGAGTAAACTCTTCCAGCCTGTATTATCAGTGGGTAAAAGATATTTTCCAGCTTTGTGCCAGGATTCGCCGTAGAAGTTTGTGAAATACCTGGAAAAATAATCCTAGTTTGATTTGGGAGGGTTTCTAAATACTATTATAATAAAAATATGCATCAGCTGATTAGGGCTACTGGTTTCTAAAATTAGTAGGCTGTAATCCATACTTTACTATTTTCCTTCCCTCTGTAGTTACAGTTTACTTAGGTTAGTTAAGTGTTGTTCATAGATACCTTCCAGTCCACACACTTCCCTTTCCCTTATGTGTATATATGCAGGAGCTCATATTGTATGTTAGGGATATTCTCTTCCTGCATCATGCAGATGATGTGTAATATCTTTGTGCCAGCCTGAGAATTACAGGCAGCCTTGTCATAAATACTTTAAACTTTGTTACAACTATTTAGGTGTTTCAGTGAGACCAAAGAGAGTCTGTAATGGCTGATACAACCCTTATTATGTGATTCTGATTTCTCCATAGAATATAAACATGTTTCCTAATTAGGACTAAGACTGTGAATAGACTATTATCCTTCAGGTTTCCACCAGACTGTTGTGCTGGAGAATAATAAGAGGGGCACTAGAAAACAGGTATCAACAAATGAATATAGAACAGTATATTAAATAGCCCACAGTGAAGTGGGAAGTAAATATGAGCAGCTAAATCCTAGGTTATGCTGAAAACTATAGGGTTTGGTGTTGATGGCAATGCACCAAGATGATGATTTTGGGAGCTGCTAGGCTGGTGTGTGGTGGAAGGACCACACTTGAGTCAGCCTGTCATAGTCAGTATTCTTTCAGACCAATGCTGTGATCCCAGGAAAATCCTTTCTGATTTTCTCTGTTTGGGTTGTAAATTCTTGAAAGTGTCCCCCAGGATGTACTTAAGACATTGTACAAGCTTAGTCTCCACTGGATAAATCCTGTTTGCAGTGTGTGTGATGATTTAATGATGATCTTGGCTGCATGTGACCTCTGCCCTAGAGAAACTCTCAGTCCGTCTTATCCCCAGGGCAGAATTAAAGTGTACACTTGCATTTTATAATGTGTTTTTCTTTCAAGTCCATATGCCGTTTACATAGCGGAGATGTGTTCTTGTTAGAGTGGACCATTATACTATTACTCACGTGTGGGAGTGCCCTTGTTTGTTGTTTTCAGCTGAGATGGAGGATGAGTCCTTCAGAGCAACAATCTGTGCACCAGGCTGGGGCTCTTGATTTAGTGTGATGCATCAAAGGAGTCCAGAAGACCTCAAGAGACGCATTCTGACAACATCTGTAGGTGAAATGCGAAGGTCTACTTACGTTTTTCCTTTTAGGTTTCTAAATACTTAAATATTGGGGTAAAAAAAAATAAAAATCAAGGCAACAACATTTAGCTCATTACAACTTGCCCTTTGCTCTGTCTGGTTATAAATAAACAGTAGAAGGATACTAAGTATTTCAATTTACGTAGTGTAAAATGTGAATACTCATCTGATCTTTATTTGTGCTGCTGGAAACTTTTTGAAGACTATCCCTCGCTGCTTCATGTGTACAGAGACAGGTCGTCTTTGTCTGGGAGCCTCAGTCTTGGCACAGAGTTTATATACCTTCTGCCTGAGGATTGGGAGCCTTCAATGTCCAGCATGCTGCACTAATGTTGCTATTTACTGTAACACACAGGGGGCCAAAAGACTCCTGTCTCATAGTGGTAAAATGTACTGTCTCTGTAACAGCATATTGATACAAAATACACAATAAATGCCTTTGTCCTCTCCCCTCCATTTTTAAGAAATCTTTGCAAAGAATAAGGCAAAGTTTTCAATATTTTCCCTTCTCATTTTGGAATCACATCACTGATGCAAAGATTTTTCTGTAGTATCAGAGTTTTGTTTGTTTTTAGTGAGGGTGTAATAAGTACAAATGTTCAGAGGAATTAACACTCATGTTTCATCACTGAGGCACTTGTACCTCTTGGGGTTTTTAGTAGAGCCTGGCCCACTTACATACCAGCAACAAAAATCTTTATAAAGGTCTGAAAACCGTGTTTAATTTATTTATTTTATCCATCTTTATTGTTTCTTTTATTCAAAAACTATGTTTTTGTAAGGGAATAGCTTTCTTGACAGTCTTTCAGAAGCTGTAACTATTCTCTGGGAAAAAGCAGAAGAATAACACAGCGTTGTGATTTTAGCATGTAGATTTGATGCCACCTATTAAAGTCAAATCAAGATAAACAAAGATAAATGATTCAAGCAAAAAGCTACCCTTTCTGTCTCTGGCATTAGTAGAAAAACTCGGGCTCAGCTCATACTCTGAGACCAGACAAACTTATATTGTCATTGTTGTTAATATTGGTGGCACTTTGTTAGTCCCGGGTCTGCAGTAAAAGCTAAGCAAGACTGCATCTAAGCTGGCATTACTAAGTGGAAGGAAAACCAAGCTAGGTTGTAGAAAGAAGGAAGAGTCAAGGAAAAGGACATAAAGGAGAGGCTGACAGGAGTTAATATCTCAAATTTCAAATTTGAGGCATAACCAAATCTGGCATCATTAGGTGAGCTCAAAATGCATTGAGGATTCCAAGAAGAATGGCAAGACACTACAAGACTGTAGTGTCAGGGCTCCATGCTACAAGGTTTGCCACAGTGCCCTTTCTATATTTCTTTCACAACGTGTATTGTGCTTTTCAGATAATGCCTCCCAAAAGCTGGAAATTTTTCCAAAGTTGGCTAATCAATAATTATTTTGGTGCTTTTATTATAAGCCTCTCTCCCAATTTAGAAAACCTTTCACCCGCGTTGCATTGCAGCCTCTGGTTTTACAAAGTGTCTTTCATTTATCCTACTTTTCCAAATATACAACTGAATTTGGCTCAGTCTGAATGTATTCGATTAGTGTTAACTCTCACAACAATTTGTGCAATAGGGCAAATGAGATAATAGGACTATTTTGAAGTGTATGCATCTAGTCAACAGCTTTGGGTGCTGGGCTACATCCTAGCCACCCGACTTCAGTGAGGTTTTGTATGACTTATAGTACTTCCTGGTGATTTCTAAAATAGAACGCATGATGCAATTGGGAGGTATCAAACTGCATTATATATGAAACTCCCTACATGAGCAGGATAATTCTCTGAATGGAGAGGTATTGACAGTACAGAGAATAGTAACAGACACGGAATTCCTAGTGAAATTCCTTAGATGAAGCTGTTTAGGAACTTTGTAGAAGTTCTGATTTGTGTGGTCTGAGGCTTATTTGCAAAGGGAAATCTTGAATGCCTGTGGACACAAGGACACTACAACTCAGAAAACAGTGGATTATTGTGTGTGGAAAGCAGCTTTCTATACAAAAGTATGGAGTTTCTTTAACCTCTTTCACATGGGAGTAATGTAAATTCACAAACCATTTTCCTTTCTTCCAAGAAATTTCTAATAAAATTATTTTAAATTTTGAATTGGTATTACAAGAGGAAATGAGAAGGGGGGGGGGGAGGTTGACTTCATAATGCATAAATTCAAAATTCAAGATTTTCATTTTGTTTAAATTCCTTCACCAGCATAAGAAGTAGACATACATAAAATATTTTCTGCAAGCAAAAATCTCTCTTATATGATGGTACTTTGTTTACTGACCACCTGTACAGATATCTGAATGAAAAGCCATGGTCTCTTTTCCTCCAGGGGAGAAATTTCAGTGCCGTCTTATCCCCTAATTGAAGTGAATTTTGCTGGTCTCAGCTCACTTCCTAGTAACTCTATTCTATATTAGATATTACTATTAAAAAAAAAAAGGACAAATTGACAGCATCTGATAGTGAGAGTCCTTGGAATTGAATTATCTCCTCAGTCAGGATTGAGGTCATTGCTGGGACAATGTAGCAAAATCATTTTATTCAGTGGCCTTTCACAGTAGCTGTGCTGCTTATTCAGCGATGTCAGAGAATGTCAGAGCAGAGATGCGCAATACATTGTAGTGAAGAAAAGTTATCCGTAATGAGTATTAACTATACTAAGGTTTGTCTTCAGAATGGTAGAGGTTTGACCTAATCTGGAGGAACATGGTTTTTGGTTTGTATTTTTGTAACTGGAAATGAGACACTGATGACATCAGAATTTCTCTGATTTATTCTTCACTCACATAAATTATCCTGGGGCTTTACTTCTGTCACTCTGCCTTCTGTTTTCCATTGGTTTTAGATTCAGAATTAAACGTGATACTCTTAGGGTAATGTACTTTACAAGACGAGGCAGATACCGTTTAAGAATTAAAAGTTGAAATGGACAAACGCACTTAAATCCGTCAACCAGCCAGCTCCGATTCTCACAGAAGGTCCATATTCACCTTTCATCCTGTTGGAGTTCTTTCTTGTCCTTTTTTTTTTTTTTTTTTGGCTTTAAATCAAGTCACATTTGTTAACAGCAGAATAGACTATTATTTTGTACAGGACTTTACTAGTTGTTTTACCTAAACAGCTCACAGTGATTTGTAGCTGAAGAGGATTTTTTTTATCTTTTAGCAGTCTGGATTTAAGCCTTCCTGTGCTCATTTACTCTTCCATAGTCCAAAGAGTATGATTCAGGATTTTAAAATACTAGATGTTATATTTCTTCTTATTTTTCTTCCTTCTTGATCTAACTTGCAAAACAAAAAAACCAAACAAAAAACCCCAAACCTGCAAATATGGGACTAACCTACTGTGCTTGGGTATTGCAGACATGTTACATACATTTATTAAACTATTCTTTCCATAGCTAATGATTTACTATTCGTATATAACTATTTTAACATCTATTTGATATAAATGGAATAAAATTTTATGTAGTATTATCCATATGGCAGTAATATTGACATGTTTTTGCGTTCTATCTAAAAGTGGAACAGAGCCAGTTAAAAGTGTACCAAGGAACAAAATTGGCAAGTAACCTATTGAAATTTTAAAATTAAGCTTTTGTTTGAGCCTGATAAGAAACAGACAATTACTAGTGTGAAGTTTGTAACATAAAATTTAATGTTTTTCTGATCTGTGGTATGCTATCAAAATGGAAATGTTAGAATTAGAGATCTAGTGAAATATTTGCCTTGCAAAGAAAATACTCTGCTGGAAGATGCTTAATTTAGAAAAATCTTGCTGGTGGTGAAACACAAACCAGGCCCAGAACCTACCATTTCAGCCACTCGGATACTATAGCGAAGCTGCTGTTGTGTTATTACCTGCTCAGTTAATTTCAGACAAGTATTTTTGGTACAAACCTAAAAATTCCTACTGCTTTCAAAACATGCAAAATCCTGGTCTCTGCTGATACTCAAATTTCCTTCTGTCCATTTATACCTTATATCAAGGCAATAATGCAGCCTTGGATTTAGTTCCAAGCCTTGTTCTTTTAATCTCCTTTCCAAGTGTATTGAGAAAAAAGCAATAGCCAGTGTTTAATTATCTTCTGCACCAGTAGTTGTGCCCTTGGCGAGTAGAGAATTATTTGCCTCACGTCAGCAATCCAGTGGATGCTTTGTGCGCTCTCTGACCCACTTGCTGAGAATCTGCAGTGACAGTACAGCAGAGGACCAGAAAGGTACTCTGCAAAAGAAGGATGACAGCATCGCTGGCATGAAAAGAGGGAGCTCTGTTTTCTCGTTTGTTTGTTATGCTTTGGAGGCCTGCACAATTACAAGAACTAGGGGTGAAACATCGTAGCATCCACTCAGTTTAACTGAAACTCTCTGACCCGGAGGGCTTTTCTGCTGTGTCTGACCGTTGTTAAACTGGTTTAAGCTAATCTCTTTGGGATACTGTCAAGTGAAGTGTTCATGCTGCACTTTGTATTTTTAATATTTAAAAGTGAGTAATTTTGTGCTGAGAAACACTAGTCCCCTGGCTGCTACTGTGCTAGTAGTGGTATTACTGTAGTCCAAGGCAGACTTTTGGACTCTTTGTGGGAGTGGGAAAAATTCAAGATAATTTAAATCATCTTAATGAAAGAGGAAAGGGAGCCGAGTTTCTCATTTTGTCTTTAAAGTTAAAGCTGTAAGGTAGAGTTTGAAATTCTAAGAACAAGTTTCAGATGAGAAGAATAGTTATGAACTTGATGAATTTATTAGGGTCAAAAATTAAAACCTGACTGTGATGCCATACCTCTAAGTCATTTGAAGATACTTGGAATGTCAGTGAATAAAAATACTCAGGCTTACCCAAGCTAAAAATGCCATCATTTTTGGCCTGACATAGGGAACATAGCTTAAAATGTGTATGTCATTTAAATGCCAGAAATGTCTGATAATTCACAGGAAAATTAAGGCACTTACAATGACAGAGCTGTTTTACCAGTGTGATGATGAGAACTGAACCCAAGCCCAGGCATCAAAGCAATTCAGCAGGCTCACAGCTTCATTTGTACTTGTTGTTCCAGTTTTCCTAATCATAGTTGCTCAGGGACTCTGGTATGGGACCATCATTGTCACTTTTACAGTAAATCCGCACATTCTTTAGCACCTTCTCTGTAGGTAAGAGTTGTGCTGTGTTGGTTTGGTTTTTTCCTCCCTCATCAAATATATGTGACAGGTTAGCACCGATTTTTGACTATGTGCTCCATTTTCACTGCATGCTGAGGCAATTTGCTATCAGTGCACTTTGTTATTTCCTCTGCTTTGTCTTCCTGACCTGCAAGGTGCTTCTCGGCAGTAACTGTTCTTTGAATACAAAGATTCTGAAAGCTCTCCAGTCTGCATGCTGTCACTGTGAGTTTGTAGAAGTTTTATATTTGTAAGAACTAGATTTCTGTTGAAGTACCCATTTTTGGCTGCAGGCCAAGTTATTGTTTAACAGTAAAGTTCCACTGAGTAGGTAATACCACTGTTTAGCCTCCAAATGACCGGGGCTGGATGAGCTTAAAGAGGCACTTGGGTGTTTCTGTCCCTGATCGTTCCTCCTGCAGCCTTCCGGGACTCTGAAATGTGCATACACCTAGAGAACACAGCAGCGTTCACGTCATCTGTTGGCCTCCCAACCTTTAAAAATGGACAGGAGAGCATCACTTGAAAACACACGATATTTTCAGTTGCTAACGGTTTTTTGTTTCTTTTGGGCTTTTACAAAAGTCACTTATTTAGGAGCATTAATGGACTGTTAAGGTAACAGGAAAGAAAGCAACTATAATGATTATTCTGTTTCCTACAGGAACTCAGGGAAAACAACCAAAGTGAAGATAAAGCTCTGCTAATGTTACTAATAATACACTTGAAAATGTTTTACTTCAGTCTATCTTCTTCTATTGACTATAAAGCTGAGTTAATAGGTTGGTTTGCTTAAGACATGTGCATGAGCTTTTTACACATTCTGGTTGTTTCTTCCATCTTTTTTTTCTGTGATGTACCAATATGTTCTCAGGACTCTGCTTCCATATTTTTTTTTTCCTTGGTGGTGGTTTCTCTTTTTTCAAGCTGCTCTTTCAAAATATCCAAGTGTCCAGGACTGGCTCCTGAGAGACTCTCTAGGGGACTCAATGATGTGGTGGGGACTGGGGAGATTCTAAGCAGCCTGTTGGCTTTATGAATGGAGACTCATATAAAAATGAAAACTAGTTAATCAAGATTCTATACATGTAGAAATTGAAGTCAGCTGGTTTTAATCCCCAATGTAATACACACACCCTTGTATCCAATTTGTGGCATGTAGCGTATTTAAATACAATTAATAAATAGCTAGTACCTTAGAATGGTGGTATCCCTAATCAGACCTGGCTTATCTGTGCAACTCTAGAGCCTTTATACTGTAGTTCTATATTAAATTCTCATTTATCGGGTATCATCATTTATTAAGTAACAAAGTTCTTATACTCAGTCAGTAGCAGAGATGGAATTTAAACCTATACATCTGATTTCATAATCCCTATTCTAGCCAGTAGATCTCATTTCTTTCTTCCAGTTTTGGTAGTCAATAATTCTTTGCTCTAAAATATGTATGTATTTCAGTAAATGCATGTGTGTTACAAAAGGAATGTATAGGCATCTACAGACACACAGTGAAATACAGACTAAGCAATGCAAATCTGCAGTCTAATAAAGTAAAGCCATTTAACGCTATTTTGATTTACTAAGCGATGCCTAAGCTGAACAATATTATCAGATTCAGCAGCTGCTCTTTTGTTCAGCCACAGGCTGAAATACAGGAGGTAAACAAAAATGGAACTAAAAACCCACAGCAACAAAGGTTTGAAAAGCTTGATGAAGGCTTTATTTTGTCTCTAAACCTACATCTACTCCACCTGTTAAACCTTTATTGCTTCAGTGTCTATTAAATGCAATAGCCACATGCTTTTGTTGGGGAGTCAGTATGTATCTACTCTGTAACCAGAGAATGAGTCATTTGCTCAGTGAATATTTTCTGAAGCTTTTGCTTACTGTATTTCTGTTCATGGGATACACAGACTTTAAGGGTGGAAAGGATCAAAACAAAGTCCTGGACTGCGTTAGACCTGCTTCTTCAACTTTGTCCATGTCGCACAATTCAGTGTGCAGTAAGGAAAGCTGAGTTAGCTCAGAGTGAATTAGCTTTCAGGACCTCGGCTGTGTAGCTGCGTGAGTGCCCAGAGATCACCCTGCCTGTCCAGCACAGGGAGAAGATGTAGAGCAGATGCATCAGTACTGCTTGTTACACTCAAGCAACCTTGAGCAGAGAATTGCATGGCATTGCACTCTGTTCCATAGAACAGATACAGCCTTACTTCTTTTGGCATATTTATTCAACTGTTTCCCTCTTGATTTTTAGCTTTTGTTGTGCAGTAATGGTGATTATCAATATTACTCATACTTTCTGATAGCTGGCAGTTACCTGTCCAGTAGGAAGACAAGACACAGCATTTTCAGCTTTATTTGGAGTAAAAGATCCTATTCACCCACTACCTAATGAAGAAAGCTCTCTTTCGGGTGAAAAAAGGGGATGAGAGTGAGACTGTGATGTATTTTAAGTCATATCCATAGTATAAATGTTTACTTTCTTTGTGTATAAAAGTATATTCTGTCCAGGACTTAAATATTATGTAGATAGCTGTACATTCAGGTACAAACAATTGATTTTTTTCAATATATTATGTTATTTAAATAAAATCTCAGTAATAGTGAAATAGTTTTCCAGCTAAAATATTTTTTGGGATCCATCAACTGAACCAATTCAATAATTTGCTGGAGGGCTCATGTTTCTAATGTAATGCTTATGGCCAGATAGATTTATTATTGACTTAGTTTTTATTAAAAACAACAGAGGAGGTATCAGTAGTTTGCTTGCTGTTAGACAGTTATTTGAGGAAGGCATCCAACCCTTATATCAAGAAGGGCGTGAATTCTGAACATGAAAATTGATTCTTAAATTAAATACTTTTAATATTTAATGGGAGGGATTTTTTTTTTTTTTTGTGGCAAAGTAGTGCACACCACAATAACTTTCTCCTGGGTGGAAGGCAAACTTGTTTGCTAAAACTTGGGTTTTTTCTTGAATTTGGACTATTTCTGCTATGGCTCTAATTTGTAGCAAGCATTTCTTTCATCTGCAGCCAACATCACCAGAGCAGAAAGTGGTACTGCACTAAGAGAAACATTGTTCGTATCTGGTTTTGCTACTGGTTTCCAAGAGTAGCTACCGTGCAGCTGTTGAAGGTCTCTTGTAAAGGTCTGAACGTAACCCACATGTTAATTTAGAATAATAAAACTGAAGATTGAAAAAATAATAAGCAAGTGATCTCATTACAATAACCAGAAAGCTAGGTAGGAAATGCTAAACTGGACAGTGTGTATTACAGGAATTTGCTGCTGCAAGTGAGATTCCTTCAGTCCACACTACCTACTAGCTCCTCGTTCACTTTTGACTTGTTTCCAGTATTGACTGTAAATTTGTATTACAAGTATATGTTGCCAGCCTTCCTCACACTTCTGTAGTTTCAGTGATAGGAAGGGTGATGCGTAGGAATTTCATAGGCTTAACAGGAATGTAAGCATATAAAAAAAAGACCTTGAATAGGGAAAAAAATAATTTTGCACAGAGTAGAAAATACAGTGGCAGCAAATATGATTGCAATAGACTTTTTTACAGTCCATTACAGACCCATGAGAGTCTCATGTCTGTTTTCATTCTGATTCAAAAAGTTAAAATTTCCTCAAACAGCCTCCTCTCCCCCAATTTTTAATACTTCTCCAGAGAGTGGGAGTATATCCTGATAGAAACTAATTGCTATGGATTAAAGGAATAAGCATGCAGCCTCCACATATTGTATCAGCACTCAGAACAGACACCAAAGTTTTTTATGAGAAGGAAATTACATTTGAAGTACTCTCAATATTCGTAATCTCTTAGGCTCTCTCAAAACCTGGGTGCAGTGTTATTTTAATGGTGCACAGTGATTGGTTGTGTGGAGGAGGTAGAATTGGTTTGTCACAGATCCAGAAGTGATAAAGGTGATTTTGAAATGGAGATTAAGGCCTCATGGGGGGGAAATGACAGTTTTCTTTAATAGAAGAAATAATTAATGCAGTAATGCTCATTCATTTTCATTTTTATGTGCTTGTTCTGTTTCAGCCAGGTACATCAGAGGTCAAATGCTCTGAGACATTTCTGTTCTGAAGAACTTTTTTTCATGCTTAAGTGGTCTCAGAACAGAAAGTCCCTCTGTAAGTATGAACAAAATTCACAGATTCATGCATCTTTGTAGTCAGCTTCAAACCTCCAGTAACCTGTTGTCTTGAACTGCTTGCAAAGTATGAATGATTAGCCTCAAACCTAGGGAAGGAACAGGAACAGATGTGAACTTCGTAAATGGTATCTTAAATAACGGCCTAAAACACAGAGTTGGACCTGTGCATGCAAATATATTATTCCTTTTTGGTTTGGTTTTATCTATCTTACTCCCAGAGAAAAGATATCTGAGCAAAGGACACTTGGACATCTCTGACCATTTACAATCTGTATGAAAATTCTCAATGCAGCTAAAAGGAGGTATGTTGGCTGTTAATTAACAGAAATTCATCTACTAAGTTCATGCTAATTTTAAGATTAAGCATTAAAATTCCTTAGGTTTAGGAAAAAAATAGGCAAGTATTTTCCCAATGGAATGAGGCCACAAAAAGTCATCTGATCAGTTACTAGAACTTTTTTATTTTTTTGCCATTTCATCAGGCAAAGTGATATGAGCCGATTAAAAAAAATCTAGAATAAACAAAGACAGTCCCACAGTATAAAAAAAACCCACAAAACTTTCTCTAAAGGCATACAGATGCAAAGACAGAGGGAAACGGAACTTCAGCTTTATCAGCCATATCAATATTTTACTGCAGTTACAAATTCACAGATGCCAGGATATTTTATGTTGCCAAATGGTGCTTTTATTTTGCAGCACATGTTGTGCATTCTTTTTTAGAAGTGAACACATCTGCTGTGACTTCTTCCAATATCCATTTCTTCTTTCCCTGCAATTTGGGATATGAAGATTACAAAGCTATAAATCAGAACCATAGTGAATGCAAGGGATCTGATTTACAAATGTGGTTAATCTTCACCACGGCAAACACTACAAGCAGCGCAAGGAAGCTGGGGAACCTTTGGCTTTGTACGGTGGCATTTCCTAACCCTTGCAGCAGGGGGCTTCCGTGGAGAGAAATGGGAAAAATCTAAGTCTATTTCCCAAATCTTTTTGGGGGTTAGATGAGGACAGATCTAAGAGCTGAACTGTAAATTCTGGTTGTGAGAGAGATGAGCAGGTGATCTGATGGGTGTGGGTTTTGTTGGTATCCAGCTGGACTCCATCTTTGTTTCTCATGGAGACTAATTACTAACTTGTCACTAGTAGAATGTGAACAGAGTAACTTTATATAGAACCCTCTATATTGCAAAATACCCAAGCATTGATTGATTCAAAATACCTTCTGTTAATTTCTTTCCTGTACCTTCAGGAAAAGTTTATTTCATACTGTTTAACCTTTGCTACAGTAGTGCTTTTGAGGGACACAAATAGAAGATCCCTCTTGAAGGGCAGTGAGCATGCTGGTGAAAAGGTGTGAGAAATAGGCTGTGGCTTTTAGGGGTTTGCAGATAACTATTGGAAAAATGGACAACATTTATTTTTTCACTAAGTTAACATGTAAGACAAATTGGGGTACTTGGTAAACTCAAACTGTTTTTGGAAGATGTAAATTTAGTTAGAAGACAAATAATTCAGAATTAATGATACAGTGACATGCAAAAGATTATTTAATTTGTTCAATATCATCTATATAATGGTATTTCCATCTTAATGGCAGGTCCACCGCTGTTGTGAGTTTAAGTTGAGATTCTCACCCTTATCTATTTCCTGGTCCCGATCCATAAAATAAAGATATCCCATGTTACTCTCTGGTACATGACACAGACTGGCTTGAATTGCCACATTTAGATTTGGTTTTCTGAAGACCCATTCTGCTTCCTTCTAGCACTTTAGTAGCATGTCTGCGTGTCCTCCTGGCTTCCAGGAGCGGACAAGTTGTAGTTTTCAAGACTGAGTAAATAGGAAGGGCAAATTTTTTGTTTTTGCTTTTTGTTGTCATTGTCTGTTTCTCCCCCCCCCTCCCCCCCGCAATATTAGTATACTTACGAAAAAATATTTTCTTCTTATGTGGTGTAGAAAACTACTTAAGCTGCAATACTTCCTTCCTCTCTGTCTACTGTCTTGTGAAGTTTCAAAAAGAGGTGCATAGTATTGGCTTATCTAGTCCAAATGTGGACGTAAAGCAGATAATAAAAGTAAAATATTAACATCAGGTCTTCACATTTTCAGAAAAGAATAACATCTGTATAAAGGGTTAGAGCAGCTACTCATTGCTAAATACTACTGACCAGTAACTATAGGCTGTTTTTATTTTAGCTGGTTGTTTACATTTGGCTCTTTGCTGGTGTGAAATGCATTAGGAACCAAAGATTTTTCCCCCGTAATGCCTCAAGTTAGAATTAAAGTTGCAGCAGTATGAGCAGGAGTTAATTCATTCTGCTATTAAGCCTTTAGTTACACTGAGGTTTTATCATTCACTACTAATAAATGGTGTTTATAGTTGGCATATACCTCCTGTAGCAACAATAACAAATGTGTTGCCTGAGATAACCTACTTTATATAGCTGCTAATAGGCACTTTTCATTCAAGTTTCACAATTTAAAAAATTCATTATAAACCTCTTGAATCCTCCAAGGACTGAAACAATGCATGAAGCTGGATGTTTAAAGTGCAGACCAGATTCTGAAAAGGGCACAGAAGAGCCCACAATGGAGATCTGATACTTAAGTATGCTAAGCACACAGCAGCTCCTAATGCGATACTTAGGTCTAGATTCTCAAAAGAGTTCAGAAGAACCTTGTGTGCTGAGAGCTTTTGAAACACTGGCCATGTCACAACAAGCGGTGCTGGGTACTTTACACTCCTCAAAATCTGCTAACTCTGGCTTTGATTTCAACGGGTCGTAAGAACTTTCGAATGTCTGGACCCAAACAAAGATCTATGCTTTATGTGGGATTATTTCTTTTTATCTAAGAATATCATTATTCCATCCTTTCCTATAATGAAATAAAAAAAAAAAAGAAACAAAAACAAACCATGGCATGATGTAAGATGCCTATAAGCTTATGAGAACTGGGTAATATTCTTCTGATCGCTGATCCTCACTTGTCTCGGAAGCCAGCCAGAACAGGGTTGTCAGTTTTGCCATGTAAGCACAGCTGAGAGTCCTGTTCAAGCAAAAAAAAAGCTGCTTTCTTTCTGGAAGTTTCAGACTCTGTTGCACTCAATACAGCTGAGGGTAAAAATAAGTGTGTACTGTGACTTGGCAATGAGGTGAGGGAAATTTCTATTCCAAAGGTGTCTGACACACTTCAAGTATTTCTCACGCTCTTCCATGTGGCCAGGTCTCGAGTCAGCTGTTTGGGCATTATCCAACTGAAAAGACACAGACTTTTTGGGCCAATCAGAGAAGTGAGCGAATGGGATGGAAGCTTCTGAAAAAAAAACACAAAAAAATACAGAAAACCCACCAAAAAGTTAAATCTGTGACTATTCTCTGTGGAACCAAAACTTGGTCAGTTAGCTACTGTTTTTGCAGCACTAGGGCAGAAGAGCAGCAAGTGTAGGTAGCTGGGCCTTACACATTATGTGTCATTGTTAGTATCATGCTGTATGTATCAGATAAAAAGTAAAGACAGAAGTGTGGTAAAGAGAAAGAGCTCGAGTCCTTGTCTTTGCTCTCCCTGATAGTGAGGTTTTCATTTGGATGATTCAGCTTACCACTTCCTACATTTGCTGTGAATCAGTATTGAAGTGTCATGTTCTGGGAGCTGCCTATTGATGGGAACTTAAATTAGCATTAAGGAGCAACCATAGACTTTGCAAGGTAATCTGGCTTTATTTGTGCCTTCCCTTCCTGGCTTCTGTGTGTATATATCTTATTACTAGGGAAAATTACTTTTCTTTCTGCTGCCCTTTAGAATTGTGAACAAATTACACCAGTCCATTGAGTGAACAGTAGAACGGAGATTAACCATGGGGAGTGTCAAACTGCTAGAAATTAGTGTGCTAAACAACCAGAAAAAGCTTTGAAAGGGATGGCAGGGAAGAAGATACCGAATTAAACTTTGTAGTGTATGTGACAGTGCAAAGACTTTAATTTGAGGGAGATGCATTCTGTCAGCCCAGGGAAAGGAAAGTTTTGTACTCTTTGGAAGTGGTGCTGGTGAGTCACTTACTGGTGTGCAGAAGGAAACACCTATTAATGGTGGTGCTGATTCCAAATTCAAAGCACTAGAACAAGGAGTGATGAAATGTGTATGTAGGAGTATGGATAACTAAGGTCTAAAAATCCTATTTGATTAAATGCAACATATGGTGGTACCAAGAATTTAGTCCATATTTGCAGCAGCAAAATTGTGGTTTGCTTGTTATCTTTTTGTTTTTCAGATCTCTTAAATATCTAGGGCCAGGTTAGCCTGTGGTGTAAGCTGGGAAATTCCAGTTAAGTTGAGAACTGCCTTGAGGTGGGGTGAGATAAGGGTCTATCTCAGAGTCATTTTCATCCGGAACAATAAGATGGCTAATGTTTTGTGTTGTCGTCATCGCCGCGTCCCGTCTCCCCTCCCCCCCTGCCATCCATGGGCACTTTTGGAAGATGTATTGTTCCTACATGCGTCTGGGCCATTTGGGGTTTATGAGTGAGGTGCTAATAATAGGTGGTTTCTTTACACAACAGTCCTTTTTTTAACGGGTCTGAGGCTGATGCTTTATGACTGCTGTGCTTGTAATTAGCAAAGTACCACAGATGTTTTATACCAATGTCCTGTAAACAGATGTGTTGTCATAAATGGCATGCATTTGCAGCTGGCTCAACACAGTGGCTGGTATTTGGCTTCAAACTCAGGATTTCAAGACTTTATGTATAACACAAAGCATTAGGGGAGTTTGATTGACTTGCTAGTCATTACTGAGATCAAAGGGTTGGTTGGTTGGTTGGTTTGTTTAATTTTTGCATCAAACTTCTTTATTTTACCACCTGGGATGGGTTATTTATTGAAAGAACTGCATGCAGAGATGTTAAATTCCAGGGAAAACTCAGTGATCCAACATCATTCTCTATTAGTTAACAGTTGAATGCACTGCCATTATAGGAACCTAAGCACAGGTTTATCTATTTTTCCTGGGGAAAAGATTTAGCTTTCTGGGTCATCCTTGTATGCAAGCAAATTGTGTTTCTCTCCTATTGCAATGGAACACTAGAGCTTTCTGAGGTGTGGTTGGGAAGTCCTACCAGTTTTAATAACATTGCACCAATCCTGATTCTGAGTGAATAGGCAGAACCTTAATTCTGTAATAATTGTCAGTAGTTAGGGTGCTGATGAGTGCTTTGGGGTCCTGATGAATATGTATATATTTTTAATGCAAAAAAACAACCAAACAAAAAACCCCCTCATATTTTCAGAGGCTTACATCTTGACCATTGCATTGAGATGGAATAGATTTTTTTGTTTTCAAAAATATTTTGCATTTATAAAGAAAAAGACATACTGTTAAATTTGTATTTGCTGAATACATTCTGTGTCTGAAATCGGTGCCTTTCCAAAATACATGACTGCTTGTGGAGCTTCTAATAATATGTTGTTGTAATAGTAATAGCAACTCATATTTAACTAGGCAGTATCTGTCTGACAGCTTATTTTCTGAAACTGTGAGGATACTTGAGAGTTGCAGCATACTGCAAAAAGGTCTGGGATCCAGTGTGATTAGCAGGTCTCAAAGTCTGAGAACTCCAATGCTAGTAATATTTGCCTATGCTAATAATAATTGTTCCCTCGTATTATATTTTCATACTATAAAACCCCAGTAACTATTACTCTACATATAGATATTTCCAACATTACTCAAAATCAGTAATAGATTAGTAGTGCAGAGTATTTCTGTTAGTATTGAAGCTGGGAAACCACTTACAATTTTTAAAATGAAACATGGTCCTTTGGAAAAGCAAAAACCCTATTTAATGATGTTGTGCATTGTTTTGATTGGTCTGTAAATTTTTCTTCTAAAAAAAATTCTGAATTAAATTTAGCTGAACTGTATTCCAAGCATACAATCTAATCTGAATTAGCTAAATGTTAAACACTTGAAATTTATTTCAGGTAAAATAAAATACTGTGTCCTAAAGCTATTTCTGCATTTTTTATTAAGAAAAGTTATGGGATCTTCTGTGAATTCACTTCTGGCCAAACAATTTGCATTTTCTCAGCTGTCCAAAATAAATTGTAGTGAGATAGCTGAGAGGTGATCTCCTCAATGTATCAGTGTATCTTGAAATGAAAACTAATTGAAGACGCCCATTCGAATATTTGCATGGATTCAGGAACCTTCAGATGAGGTTTCAATATGGAGTATGTTACATATCCTAGCCTTTAGCTGTTTAGCTGTTGTTAAGTGACTTTCAAACTGTTGTTTTAAATGACTTTCACAATAAAATGTCCCAAATCTTCTAGCTGATGAATAAACAATAATGAACTCCAGTATTTGTTTTCTCTGTGCTGTTGCTCCACCATGTACTAGTAACGCTTTTTTTTTTTTTTTTCTTCCTGAAAGATTGCATCTTTGTTCCGAGAGAGGTAGAAGGCAACTCAGTCCTCAGTTTTGGGTTTCTAAATTGCTTAAGTGGGAATTTGAAGAAGGGTCTATCATAATGCTTGGAAGCTGCATTTAATGTACCTTTGTATTGTGTGCTTACATCTTTGCCTGTTTGGTTTATGCTTCTTGTCCTTACTACATGGAGTTTGTTTGTCCTTATTTACTTCAGGGACATGTATTTGTTTTTCAGGTAATAGTTATGTTGAAAACATGAACCTGTGCTGTTATAAGAGGATAAAAAGAAAAACTTCTATGGCAATTTGTTAGCAGGATGTAATCTACCTTTTAATGCTACTACAGATTTCGTTCCTCCAAAGTATTTGCTTTTTCTTTCCCCAGATTTTATGGTGTGTTCCCAAGACCTTTAATATCACCATGACTAATTCTTGATGCACAGTTGAAGAAGGACCCAGAAGCAAAACAAAAGAAATTTTTATCCAGAATCCAAATCTATTAAACAAATCATCATAATTGCAAAAGTTTTCTAATTAGACCAAAAATAAAGCAGTTTTATTGTTTGGATCACAAAATACAGGCTATCGGAGGCAGAGACAAAACCCAAGAAAAGCTATTAAGGACAAAATTCTGCCTAACACTACATGATCATAGGTAGACAGATGTTATCAGCAAGGTAGCAGATGTCCTACTAGACAGCAATAAAGACACTGGAGGCAAGTACACGTTTCATAACATGGGATTAGAAAATAAGTTGAAGATGCAAAAGATATTCCTCCTCTTTGGTTTAGTGAAAAAATGACCTTTATCCCTTGTGTGAGGATCATGTATGGTGCAGATTTTCTAATGCTATTAAGAAGATTGAAGCATTTTCTTCAGATGTGAATTTTGTTGTTTTTATTATTTTATTTTATGCTTTATCATTACGATTAATTTTTAATGGTGCCCGTGTTGCAGATCAAATTCTACCTTGCTATAGGGCCAAAAAAACAAATAAAGTGAATAGGGCTGCAAGACCAAAAGTAACAATAAGGTTTTCATAGCAGATGATCATTATACTAAACCTCCTTTCCTTACCGTAGAGGTATTTCACCTTCATGAACGCTGTTCCCTCCCCAGGGAGAAGGGAGCGAAGAGAGTTACTGATTTCGGTAGGTTTTGGATTTGGCCCGGCAAAATTAAGAAAACTGAAATATTAAGGAGAGGGGAAAACAGGAGAAATATTTTGAAAGAATGTGAAGTGGTTATTTGATATCTACAATATAACCAGAATGCAAGAAAAGGAAGCCTTTTTTTGGTAACATACTGGTAACCAACAATTTTGAACAAAGAAGTAAAATTATTCTCCTAAGTTTCAAGTGATTAATTATTGACATTTTTTAGGCCCTACAGAGTAGATCTGAATAAAAAACTGATCACCTCACTTCCTAAGCAAAATCATAACAGAATTCTGGTACTGCAGATCAGCACAGCTGAAACCCAGTTCTGTTACAGCCTGGAGTAGGCAAACAGACTGCCCAAAATCTGCCTGAGTAACATATATGTCTCACAGGCACTGTTACATCAAACAAACATCAGTTGTCACTTGTTAGGACCATTAACTAGACAAGTCCAAAATAAAACACAGACCAGAAAAGATACATCTTACATTCTGTAAATTGTGTGGTCTGAGAATCTATTAAAGCTGACAGAGAAGAAGGCTCTGAATTGGTGAGCAGACTGATTACACCTTGTTCTTTATTCCCTATTGACTTTGGGTATGCCATACCTTTCCATTTCCTAGAGAAATAAATTAAAAGTCAGAAGTAATTTGCCTGATGGAGGGTGCAGGTGGAATTTTGTTCAGACGAGCATTTGCACATTGTGAAATCCAATTTAACCCCTTGATGGGCTATAGCTTATTTTCTTTTGTTGACAGCTTTGTGGCAGCTAAAATAGGAACCTGATTAAATTGAGACAGTGAGAGATTGAGGTCTTGTTCTAACAGCAGGAGGATCAAGGCCTCTAATCTTATCTCCCCAAACACTGAGATGAGCTTAGGATGCTGGCAGTGAGATAAGCTTGGCTATTTTGAGCTATAAAAAGACCTCAAGAAAAGAGAAGAGGTGTGAGATGGGGCGAGAAATTTTTCATGTACAAAAGTAATACTGTGTTGCTTAAATACATTTGAGTCAAGTGCTTGAAATGTATAGGATATTATAAAAGCAGTGATTTCATTTTACTGTATGAGCATACATCAAAGTACAAATAATAAGAGCTTGCTCCCTCTTTGCAAAGAATATACATGTGTGCAAATTTCTAAATAAATTCATAATTTATAATGTACCAGGAGCACAGTAATAACAGTAGAGGCCAAGTGGGAGGAGACCACTTCTGGCAGAAGTGAAATTGCTTCTTCTTGCAGTCAAACTTTAAGAATATTTTTAATTGAGCAATAACATCAGATCACTGAGGAAGGCCTTTTGTCAGGTTTAATGTAGAGCGCTCTGTACAAGACTGTTTATTTTTTTTCTCATGTATTTGGAAGTAATCAAAGAAATCATGCAAGCTCTGTTCCCCTTCTTGTTCTACATATGGTGTGGGGTTTTTACGCGTTCTGTAATACTTTGAAGGAAAGTACAGCCAACACATTATGTTCTACCTGGTAGGACCATTCTTCTCTGATCAAAGTACCATTGATTCACTTCCACTCTCAACCAGAACGGATTTTGAACTCATGTATTGCATAGCAGCTTGGTGTATTCAGAGAGATCTGTAATAAATACTTTTTTTAGTATGTTTAAACCCTTGGTTATTGCCAAGCTGTGCTTTCAGATCCTTGTGATGATTATTAGCATTGATTTACGTTTTCAATATGCCTTGATTCTGGTCATCCAAACTTGGGGAGTACATCATTGCACAGTTAAACCGGACCAGTTGCAATGCTGCACTGGTATCTAAACTTAGAATTTTCTTATGAGGGTTGTTGCAACAACAGAAGAGAAGATCCTGTGCAAGAACCACTATGTGCATGTGAGATCAGAATTTTTCCTGGGTTCCTATCTTTCTTCTTAAGTGCCTTGTAAAAAACATTGTCAAAAAACACTTGCAAACCATCAGTTTTTCTACAAGGCTTTTTGAAAAAAGGAGAAAAATGGTTTAGCATTAACAGCAGCATCATATTTCATAAGAGACTTAAGCTTTTGTTGCTTCTTCTGATAACGTTGGAGTAGTGCAGTAATAAATTACTAGAGGTGGTATACTAGATAGGTACTAGTAGCTAAGTGCTTACCATGTATTAAAATTCAGCTTGTCACTTAACTCTGTATTGCTGCATTCTTATTTGAAGTTTGATACTTAAAGTTAGATTACTCTTAATTGGGCAATATCTAGATTGAGAGACATCTATTGATTTGTTTAAAAAATAGAAAGATAAAAACATTTTTCAGAAAAAAGGGAAGATTTGGAAGCAGAAACTGGTATCATTCCTGGAATGGAATAGAGTAGGGAGGAGTTCATGAAAAAATGCTGTAGAGATCCGTATCAAGATACTGCACTACAGAAAAATTTGCACATGCCTGCTGGTTAGCAATTTAGCTATAAGAGCAGATGCAGAAAAAGAAGAGTATTGGGAACTTCCATTTTCACTAAATCGATTTTCTTGAGGTTGGAGGTTATTTTGGTTCTCACCCTGATGATATGTTGTGCTTAAAGGAATTGAAGGGCTTTGGCTGACTTTTTATAGGGGTAAATAGAAAACACCGTTTTCCTCCAAGTATTTTTCACATATGCTGACATTAATTTGACCCTTAGTCTGAAAGGCCATGTATTAGGGAAGGTAGAAGGTAATACATGATTTGATAAGTGCCATTTAGTTTTAATTACTAATGGAATTACTACATAGTAATCATATGACAGCTAAATATTATTAAAAGTTTGCTTATTATTATTGGAGTTTTGCCACAATCTTTAATGGAAGAAGGACTAAATCTATTATTTTCGTAAGAAAATGTATTCATCAGGCATTTGTTATTAATTCTGTGCTAGGTCTGAAAAGAGATTACACCATTTGAGCAATAATTATGGGATATGTGGATTAGTAAATCATCTTTGATTGAAGTTGCAATATTGTAGTATCTTTGAAAAAGAACACATTTTACTATGCACCGAGAGTGTACTTGAAGCAAAGACTGAGCTTTATTTTGTTGCTGTTGACACAAAAGTAGAAGCAAAATGCTTGATTATTTTTGTTCAGGAAGGTTTTAATCTACTCCTTAAAGGATGTTACTGGTAATTTGTCTTAAATTATGGACATCAATGCCATATTTCTTTTGTGGGTTTTCTTTATTTTAGGTTTTATAAATGATGGTCATTCTCAACAGGCTTCAAATAGGATGCTCAAGTACCAAGCAAAGCAGCTAGATTGGCTATTAATGCCTTGTGGACAATCATCTTTGTGCCTGAACTGCAGCAAGTGACTAGCATTTTCTTTACAGAACCACCACTAACTACAGTAAGGTTGTTTTTTGTTTTTTGTTATTAAATTGTCCTTGATGCACAAGCTGCTTTTTTACAGAGCACAGGAGTTCCACTATTATCACAATCAGTAGTGTATTATTACCTAGGAGGGTCAACACTTTTCTGACAGACTTTGCTCTTCATTCACATGGAAATGGCATTATGGAAATGGCAGCCATAAACTAAGATGATAACATCTATGCAATATCCATTCAAATCATAATTACTTATACAATGCAAACCTGCTTACAGGTGCTGTGAGAAATTGCGCTGTTCTATTTCATGCTTTACTGTGAACGGTCTGGCTTGCTCTGTGAAGTTAATAATTTCCCCTAAAATGGAAGAGAGTGTTTAAAGCAGGTGTGATTATGCCATCTGATTAGCATTCATTTCTCATTGTCACATCCCGAGAGAGGAATTTTTTACACTCCCTTTTTTCCCAACTTTTGATTGCTTGATGTAGCGATGCTAGCAACACCCTTTCAACATCATATCTCTGTTTCTCCTTTTTTTTGACTGAATATATGTCCATAATATGTATCTAAACATAGCCCATCAGATTTTTTGTGATGTTATATTTATTTAGCTGTGTGTGTGCCTGTGGCCAAATACTCACACGCATGTATACACACATGTACAAGTATGGAGATGAGCAAGAAGAGTGATTGCCCTTAGAAGTATTGTAAGGAGACTCTGAAATGGCGCCTAACCCATTTGAAATATCCAGGGACTGTTGACAGTTCTGGGTAATGGCTGATGCAGAACATTGAAAGAAGTTAATCAAAAGAAAAAGGAGAAGCAAACTAGTTAGAGGTGTGATCTCTAACTGTGTGACAGATGTATGAGATCTGTGGAAGAAGATCCTTACTGGCTTTACTGCATCTCATTGCACTTTTATGTCATCTTCCGTGAGTGCAAAGGCCATGCTGATGGTTGCTAGCATTTCTATATTCATTCATCAATAAGTGTTTAAATAATTTGCCCTTAATTACAAACTGCAGATCACTGTATTGCTAATGATACTTTGCAGAGAGTTCTGTTTTTATTCTGGTTAAATTTTAGTCTATGCAATACATGCAGAAGGACCTTTCCCCTTACAAGTAAACAAATATGTTACTTTAGAGAGATCCGAAACCCTCTGTGCATGAGTCAGATTTGGAAGCAGATTTATAGCATAATAACAGATTGCCATTGCTTGTTTGCATTATAGCATCTTTTACCCATAGTGTCCTACAAAATAAAGTGTTCACTTGATAACAATAAAACTTCCAGCAAATTAATTGCTAGAAGCCTTTGAAAGACAAAGAACATACAAATGATGGCAGATGACTCTTTATCCCTCTCTTTAATTTGTTTTGGGCATTGATTATAGTGTTCGTAATCAGTGGAAGCACTGTTCAGAGTTGAATGGGCTGTGGGCAGGCGCTGTGGAAGAGTGATTTAACTGAATTCTATTGTGCAGGAACCTAGATAGCCTGGTGTGGAGCTTTTATGAGAATACTTGAAAGCTTGCAACAGATCACTTCATAATGTGGTTTTGAAATTAATTCACCTCAATGCTGGGTTGACCCTGAGCCCGACTCCCTCTTTTCCGGATGCAGTTCATGCTACATTTAAGCTTGGATCTCTCCAATTAAAAATGCTGTGCTGCAGTAAACGTCACTATAAACTATGCAATTTTCCATATCGAACCATTGGTGGAGTGTATATAACAGTTTGAAAATTGAATAGGAATTCTCAAGTTTATGACTATCTAACAAGATCAAAGAAAATGAACAGGGCTCTAGAGCTTGAATGTATTCGCACACCACAGACAAATTTTGAAATTGTTTTGATGTGCTCTGAGTGGTGGTGTTCATGATTGGAGGATGCCCTTTATATACTCCTTATTAAAATGATGAGGCCCCTGGAGTCAAGGATGACAAATGCAATTGGAGGTGTATGAGTGAAGCTTTAGGAGTGTGATGATAAAGGCCAGCCAATGTACGATATGAACCTTCCTTTTGCATGATTCACAGCACCACTCAGCACATGAGGTGGCCTGTTGCTTCTGCTATTGACTTGAACTTGTTCACTGACTGTAGCTTCCAAGCTTACTTGCAAACAATTATCTTGTGAAGTTATGGGGTAAAAAAAAAGTCTCTCTTTCTACCCACCTGGACTCCGTAGCTCTCTGTAAATGTGATAATTATGATCAGAGGGAGCACACTGAAATATTAGACCTGTACTATGATTTAATTATCTGCAGTTTCAAATCAAAGGACAGTAAAAAATGTTCCATGTGTGTTTTAGCTATACAGGAAAAGATAATTTAGTTTTAGTGATGTGGGTTAAAGGTGTAATATATATAAGGTTTGTGTGTAGTTTGCCATGTGCCACAGCATGCTAAGTGTAACCATTGGCATGGCTGCAGGCAGCTCCCCTGGCCTTCTAACTGAGCCATTGCACTAGCTGGCTTACCTTTATGTATGTGCACCAGTGTCTGCTCTATCCTGTTCCTATCATATGTCCCGGAAATGCCTATCTCAATACACAAGCTCCCCAAGTGAAAAACAGTCACAGGCTTGATTTAAAATATATATGAACAGCTACAGTTCAAATGGGAGCTATCTCTGGAGACAAGACTCTTGAGGCTACAGATCTAACATGGAACTTTCCAAATTGGTTTAAACTGTCTAGTAAGGCAATTACAACTGGGGAACTGCTACTAAGTTGAATCTTCCTGGAGCCTTGAAAGTACAGGTTCTGGCTTCTACTTCTACTTTTTTTTTAACTTATCAATTTGGAAATGCATGAAATCTGTAGTGAAAAAGTTTGGACATGTTGAAAGAGATGAGTGAATAAGATGGGCATATTTCCAAAACAACCGAGGTCACTTGGCAAAGTAGGTGGAAACAGTTGGGTTTTTTTCACTTCTGACCAGAAGTATTTCAATATGCTTTCAGTATGAGAGACTTCCAACTCAGAAAAAATGGCTCTGAAAGTCTTGAAGATTGTGTTACAAAATGAATGCAATGTGTTCCCACTGTGATGCTGTGCACAACAGGGAGGTACAATGACCAGGGGATTCTTGATAATAATGATAAACTCAGGATAAATGATGCTCTAATGATGTTAAGTTTGTCAGACAACACTGAAATACAAATCATGATTTTCATGAAAATGAAAAATGATATAACCTGACTTCCTAGCACCTGATTTTCTAGTAGAATCTTTGGTTCTAAGCTTGATGCTTATTTCTCCCAGTGTGCAGGTGGGTTGCTCTTTCAGAAGGAGGTTCACAGCATCCAAGCACTAAGTGGAGAGCTGTCTAATCTAGCCACTAGGAAATCATAAGGGTAA
This sequence comes from Phaethon lepturus, assembly GCF_000687285.1. Classification (NCBI taxonomy): domain Eukaryota; kingdom Metazoa; phylum Chordata; class Aves; order Phaethontiformes; family Phaethontidae; genus Phaethon; species Phaethon lepturus. The sequence continues at coordinate 255,502 of NW_010517083.1, read as the reverse complement.
AGTAGGATTTATCTCTTTTTCCTTGCTCTTAAGATTTAAGTTTAGTCTTGGTGTATATGTTTTGTAGAAGGTGGAAATGTGTTTTGAAATCACTTAGGCAGGCAAAGGGAACCCAGTGCTGCTGCTTTTTGGGTGTGTATTCAGACAAATGAAGGGGAAACAGGAGCACCATCCTGCTGTCCTTTCTCTGCTCCATCTGTTATTTTACAAGAATGGCAGCTGTCATTGCATTCTTTATGGGATTTATCCTGGTTTTTTGGTAAGGAATGATTTACAAACCCTTCCAAAGCAAGGCCCGCTGGTAATCTAGATGGAGTGCCTCACTTCTGTGTCCAGATGGGCTTATGAGTTAGCTAGGAATGAAATTGTTTAGGTCTAGAAATACACTGGGCATCAGTAAAAGTAAATAGTTAAGGTTTCTGTGGAGTACGGGATTTCTGTGTTAGCACAAAGATGTTTCCAGTATTTAGGTGCCTAAATTTTATTTCATTCTCAGTTTAGCAGCTAAATCCTTTCAAATTTTGTCCCTCATTTCTGTCATTGACTTCACTGACTGTACATTACTGGAATCCCTTGTTCTTCCCTGAAGTCTGAATTATTTTCATTTAATTAAGATATTAAGGGAATTGGTCACCATCTATAAGTATCTAGAAGGGACAGTTGGCTCCTTAGTCTAGGAGACAAAGATACAAGAAGATACAATGGCTATATATTGATGCTCAGTAAATTTAGTTGAGAAAGAAGGTGGTTTGGTTTTTTTTTTTTTTCTGGTGACGGTAACTAACAGTTGGAGCAATTTGCCAGTGGTTTACTGCATTCTCTGTCAGTTTGGGTTTGGGGGTTTTGTTTTAGCTAAGATTGAACTTATTTTAAGGGAATTGAAAATCCAAATTTAAACAGGGATTAATTGAAGGAATTCTATGGTCTGTCAATCAGATGTTACCACATCGTGTCTGGGTTTAGTCATTCCCGAATTTATAAGTGCCATTCATTTTAATGGCTGAACAACTGAGTTTTAAGGTCCCAGCCTTTTAAAGTATGTAGGCACATGAATTTTAAAAGGACCTCAAAACCTGGGATTAAGTTGTTTAGCTGTGTGTATTTGTAACAATTAATACTGTTGAGATGAAACTTGGTGTGTGTTAAGAGAGTGTCAGCATCAAGTTGGTGTAAATTAACTTGTAGCTGTTTATTAAAATGTTCTCCCTGAAGCATTATGTTGGTTGCTACTGAAGGTGGAAGTCTGGACCAGATGGACTTTGGTCTGAGTATGACAGTACAGCATTTAGTTCAGCTTTGCAGCATTCTGTCCGACCCATCTGTCAGAGAACAGTGTCAAAAAAGGGCTTTCATTATATGATTTGTTTTTATATCTACCCATTTTGCTTTGCTAGTAACCCTTGTCCTTGTTAGGAAAAAGATCTTGCTTGTATAAGAAACTGTCAGGTTAAAATAATGTTTATAGAACAGCAATACAATAGTCTGTTCCATGCTCTTGGGAATGACTGGAATAATGGGAATCTTAATTTTGGTTTAGGCATAACTGGGCAAATACTGTTCCTGTCAGCTGTGTCACAGGTGTAGCTGAACAGATACTGGTGCATTTTGGAAGTAACTTTGACTCTTAAATGTGAACTGCCCAGCCTTCCTTTCTGGAGAAGGGATATTGATCATTCTGTACCGGTGCCGTCTTCTAATATGGAAACTTGTTTTTTTCTTAATTTCATTTCTAGTGAACCCATTTTATGAGACTCAAAAATTAACATTCAAACCAAAGAATTTCTAGTGAATGCAGATTTCTTGTTGAATGTTATCTCCCCCATTAGCCAGAAGTGTTGGCAATAGTAATTCTGGATCTCTTCTACAATCGCTTACCTGTAGCTAGGCTTAAAAGTGAAAAGTATAGCGTCAGTTTTGGTTTTTAGGTATAAATCAAGCATGTTGCAGTTTTCTCTGCAACATTTTAGAATTTGTAAAACAGTTTACAAGCTAACTTCTACCTAGCTGAATTGCATTACTTGGCATCCCTCTTTAACCCACCCTGCCATGACTTCTTCCAGGAGGGCAGTCAGCACAGGGAAAACACCACAAGCTTCGTATTAGCACCACCACCACAGATTCCCAAGTGACCATTCATCTGAATGGTGGTTGATAACTAAGGTGGCAACAAGCTCAGTGGTTGGAATAAAAACAGCATCAGCTTTTCAGATCATACCCTTCTCTAATGTAATTAAATTCTGAGTCATAGACCTGGAGTGAGGCATGCTTCCAACTGATGCTGCATTTCCTGAAGGTCAAGCTGGAAAGCAGTGCATTTCATCAAGTGCAATCTACAGAGTTGCAAGTTTCCTGATTAGGTTTGCATTTGAAGAGCCTCACAAGGCCTTACTTGGTTGGGAAATTGCCTATTTAAGCAATAAAACATGATAACGTATGACACTACTGCTTAATGTTATCACATGTGGGAGAGTGCATGTGAAATAGAAAGACAAACTGATTCAGATTCTCCTTTTGCCAAGTTTTGTTAAGTCGTAGGATCAGTTCTCTGGATTGTCCTGTTGCTCTTCTAAGATAATGAATTTGATGAATAGCATTCAAAATATGTTCGATTCATGTCCTCATACTTACAGTTGTGGATTTACAGAATCACAGAATCACTAGGTTGGAAAGGACCTTCAAGATCATCAAGTCCAACCATTAATCCAGCGCCACCATGTTCCCTAAACCATGTCTTGAAGCGCCACATCCACACGTTTTTTGAACGCTTCCAGAGATGACGACTCCACCACCTCCCTGTGGTGGGAGCCTGTTCCAATGCCTGACCACCCTCTCAGTGAAGAAATTTTTCCTAATATCCAATCTAAACCTCCCCTGGCACAACTTGAGGCCATTTCCTCTCGTCCTATCGCTGGTTACTTGGGAGAAGAGGCTGACACCCTCATCGCCACAACCCCCTTTCGGGTAGTTGTAGAGAGCGATAAGGTCTCCCCTCAGCCTCCTCTTCTCCAGACTGAACAACCCCAGTTCCCTCAGCCGCTCCTCATAAGACTTGTTCTCCAGACCCCTCACCAGCTTCGTTGCCCTTCTTTGGACATCGAGCACCTCAGCATCCTTCTTGTAGTGAGAGGCCCAGAACTGGGCTCACTCACCAGCTGTGTCAGGAAGTTATCCTCCACACACTCCAGAAACCTCCCAGATTGTTTCCTCTCTGCTGTGTTACACTTCCAACAGTCCGGTAGATTACTATTAGATCTCTCCAGCTCTTTATTTTTAGACTTACTGAACGTCATATTCCTGCTTTTCTTATGTTTTATCACTTATTGTTGTCTGATGCATATGAGGTAATTCCCATCTCCCGCATTGGGTGAGATAACCCAACTGTTCATCAGATGATGAAGAAAGCAACAGCCTGCTAGTCATTCGAAGGAAATGCTGTGTCACATCCTCATTTGCTGTCCCATGATTATACATTGTATAACATGCTAGTTTGGAAAAAGACCTACAGGAAAGGAAATGAAAATTACATAAATTTGTGGTTAACTTATGTGATCTTTCTGACTAAGCAGTTCAAATTGCTTCCCTTGATTGAACATTTCAGGCATTTCCCTTCTAAAAGGTACTTTTATGGTGAAATGCAGGAATGTCAACCTTGTGATCCTTATTTATGCTTCAGTATCAGAGAAAAGACCGTACTTAAACTTACCTGATAATAACAATCATAGAAATAGATAGTCTGCTATATGGGAGGACAGGGAAGAGTAATGCTGCCTGCAGATGGAGAATTGAAATGTTCTGAATTCTGAAATGTGGCCCCCTCTTCTCTTTGTGGTCCTGTGGAAAAAAAGGCCCCACCTCGATAGAAGTTCCTTCTTCCAAGTAACACTTATAATTGACTACTGACAACATCTTTCTTTTTGTGTGTGTGTGTGTGTGTGAAACTCACTGGCTCAGTCTTTAATTTCTCTTCCTGAAATGCAGTCAACTTTTCTTTCTCCCTTTTGGAGAGAAAACTCCCTAAAATTCTCCATCCAGCTGGATGGAGAATTTGTTCATCAGCATTATGAAGACAGAAGCCCTGAAGCATGGTGGATTGTCAGTGGGGAAACTCAGCATCAGTCATGATCCGTCGTATCTTCATACAATATCTTATTCTCTTCCATAAATATCAGGTCCTTAAAAATAGGCTTATCCCTGCAAGCTATGTTCCCGTCTTTGACGTGTGCTCAAAATAATGAGAGTACAACCTGCATTAAAATACATCTCTATTCATTTAGTGTCCCTAGGAAGAAATATTTGGGATCTTCTGGAGGTATTTAACCATGTGCAGAAAAGATTTAAGACTGACAGTTCTCCATGCCAGTAGAAACTATTGCTTAACAACAGAGGTTACTCTTTACAAATATATAGGCAGGGGAGGGAGAAGATTCTCAGTTGCAACAACACTTGCTCTGGATAGTGAGTATTTTTAAAAAAAGATATAGCTAAATATATAATGAAGAAAGATACTGGTTTGTTGTTTGAACATAAATATTCCATGCAGTTACCCATTTTCTTTTCCTGTAATAAAGGATGGAAACACTTCTGCTAATGTTATTACAGACACAGCTCAGAACTGCTATTTTGGACCCCTTAATAGAGGTTCCCTAAAAGCTAATAGTTAAAAATTAGATCTTAGTGAAATTTGGAAGTTATCCACAGTTGTTTTTTCCCTGAAATAGAGAGAGAAATTTATATTTTCTGAGGTAGAAATATTGTGAAAGATACTGTAATAAATGTTATTTTGACACTTTTTATTTAAAATCAAGGGATCACAGAAGTAGAAATAATTTCTTTTTACTGTAATAACATGGATTTCTAAAAACTGGTTGAATATTATACTGATGTCCCAAAGTGAAAAAATCTAAACAGTTGATTTCAATGAGTCTTTAATCTCTTCTGGATTTTCCTGGGAGTGGAGAGGTTCTTGGATCTAAAAATACTTTACATGGCATATTCCCAGAAAAAGCAAAATATTTCTTAAAATTGTGGAATGCTGTTGAAGTTGTTTAGGCAGAAATAGAAGGAAAACATTGAAAAAAGTAGGGTATAGAGAGATATATACCTTGTACTTAGAGAGAAACTACTTAAGAAAAGATGGGCAAAATGCTTTGTGTCTTTAGTGCTAGAACTGACAGTGGCAAAAATTAGCAGAAAATTAGCAGATATTTTGGAAGCCTTACTTTCAATCTACTTAAAACTAAACTGACAGTTTTTTGTTTTGGTTTGTTTTTAAGATGGTAAATGCTCTGAAACACCTTTAAGAATGTCAGGCAGCTACTCATCAATACCCATGGGCACATGGTCTGCCTGGGAAGTTTAAATGGAGGTAAACCTCAGATTAAGATAGGTATTAATAAAGATTTTCTTCTTTTATGATTTAAGTACATTATCACTTTGAAGCACGAGAATTTTTTGCAAGTAGTTCTTTAACTTGGGAGAACAGCATGCATTGGTCAGAAAAAGAAATCTAAATTTTCTAAAGTCCTATTTGTGTGCTCCTCCCACACCTCCACTCCAACCGTTTGAAAAGAATGCAAAAAAACTAGGAAATCGTGTTGGGAATTCAGTTGGATTGGAGGAGACATTTCAAAGGACTAAGCAGATTATTTTCCAGTGAAGGAGTAATTTTCCTTTGCCCCAACTGCAGAAATGTAGGCAAGAAAGCTGGGAAGGCTATGAACTGTCCTGGCCTCCTCAGTCAAGGCACATAGATAAGTGGAGATATTTTCAACAGTATTATTAAATGTATTTTAGGCGTCCTGGCCCTATTGAACTTTAATGGTATTTAGGAATCATCTGACACTTAGGAAAACCTTATTTGGTTTCTAAATAAAAGTGATTATTTTTTTGTTAAGCATTGAGTAATCGATAGCTCTTTGGGTAAGTCCTTAACAATGTGTATCATAATTCAGCTATTGTAGAAGTAGTGACTTCAGTATATGGGTCATAGGGATTTCTGTAAAGTTGGATGGTCTGGGGGAACATTCATGAACAACCTTAACAAAAGTATCTTGGATGTCACTGTCTCTGAGTAACAGATAAGACCGTGTCACTTGCAGGATGCGATTTGTAGGTTAAAGAGAAAAAAATTTGTAAGGACATCTGAGGAAGTTGCAGTCAGTCATTAAGAACTATTTGGAAACCTGATGGTGAAGACTGACTGTAATTTTTGAGAACTGCCTAACTCCCATGTAAATAATTTGGTTATCTCTGGCAGTTGCCTGTTGTATCCTCAGATATGTATTTTAAATTAGACCTAGATCCTCACACAGTTATCTGTTTTGCAAAGTTCACCTCTGCTTCCACTGTTGTTAGTCCTTTGTAGATAGAGTGGGTCATGAAAACACGATTTTTCGTGTATAGCTTCAGTGTGAACCTTTGAAAGTCTCTGAGATAAGTTCCAGTGTGCTTACAGTCATTCCATAGTACCTTTGTTCATAAGGTGCTGGGTTTTTTTCCCCGGTTAACATCTCTAAGGAAGAGTTCACCAAATAACTTGTTCAGCATGCACTAACCAGCATGGTAGAAGTCTGCTGAGTACTTTAATTGATGTCCATTAAAAGTGCAAAGCTGTTCTGCTGTGATCAGACACCCTGAGATGCACCTACAAAGGATCTTGATTCCATTAATTCAGTGGATGCTGCTTCATAGGTAATGAAAAATTAAGCAAGCTTTGACCGAACCTTGGGAACATAACTCAGCAGTTAGCAATGGAAACCCAATTAAAATACTTTCCATGTACTTGTTTTTAAATATTCATGCTATTGAACCATTTCCACTTAATGCATAAATGACACCATAATATCCAACTGTAACAGTTGGTGGAAGCCATTTTAAGTAGCAGTTTAACAAACAGAGTTGGATTTTAATTTGCAATGCCAGTTGAGCTGTAATAAAAACTAGTATTCCAGCTGTGAAAAAAAAATAAAACACAGCTTGGTTTACAGTTATTTACAGATGTGTAGGGATTTTTTTTTTCCTAAGCCATACAGTGGAACCATTTGGTCATTATTCCTTCCCAGAAACAATTTGTATCAGATGTCCTCCCTACCCCTAATTTCTGGAATCAAAACTCCTAAGAAAATACACATTAAAATACTATGTCAATTCTTAAGTGTTCATTGATTACAGAATTCAATTCCCTGTTGCAAATGTTACTGTTCAGTGTTAATATAGCTGTTTACTTGTTCTTATAGACTATGATGAGCTTCTGTTGACTTTGAGATAAATCCTATACTGCTGTCTTTGAATGGTTTCCACGTGTTGACGTTATCGCTGTCTCCTGGAGTGTTATTAGGATTCTTGCAACTTTGATTTCTGTTTGTTTATCCTTTTCAAAATATCAACTGCTGGTATCATGGTATTTTGTGCAAGTTTTAATGCTTTTTCTTTAATAGTGAAATTTCCAGTTGAATGAGGGAAAAGTCTGCAAATAAGGGCCAAGCACACCCTTGAAATCTCTTCAGAAAACCCAACACAAAAAAATCCAAGCTTTTCTTTTCTTAACATTAGGTTAGGGCTAGGAGAAGATAGGATCATGTATTCTGAAGCAAGCCTGAAGGAATGGTTCTCAGTACGTTCCACTGAGTGGAAGACATCACTAACTAGCACAGTGACCTTTCTGCCCTACTTCATGGCTTTATTTAATACATATGACATTATGATCCCTGAAGAGTCATCTGTAGCTAAACAGAAGCTCCCATGAACAAAGTGTTCATTGCCCTGGGAAGGGTTAGAGAAAATACTTTTATTATTTGGATTAAGGAATTTGGCCCGTGAAAAATGTCTTGCTTTTTCAGTTGTTTGTTTGTTTTTTTTTTTCCCCCTTTGTTTGTATAGTCTTATTACAGAACAAATAATGGTAAAATGGACTATATTGTAAGCTAATCACTCAGGGACCTGAAAGTCTGCAAGTAATAGGCATAGTTCCCAGAGAGGACAATTTGTAGAACTCATAAGCCTGAATTGCTTTAACTGAAGCAGTAAAGTTTAGAAGAGAAATGGGGACAACTTCAAAGACACTAAGAAGTTGTGATTAGAAGTTTGCAATACACAGGAAAACAAGAGGTGGAAAAAACAGGTATGGTGCACTCACACAGCAGGGCTGGAAATAAGGCCTTGCTAGAGGATAGGAGAAAGATGCACGTTAAG
>NW_010517083.1:186673-247281 GCF_000687285.1 Phaethon lepturus | reverse complement strand
AGGGAATCACATTAATTGTGTTTACCTGAGATTCAAGCTTTCTTATTTTAACTACATTTTTTGGAATGGTCACAGGTTTCACTCTAAATAACTTGAAGTAACATGCAGGACTGCGGAAAATATTTCAGTGACAAATGGAGAATCTGCAAGTAAATGTCTGAATTACAGCCTCCTTAATTGGTAATGACATCAGGAGAGTTTAACATGAGCTACTGTCATCTGAACTGCATGTGTGTTAAACAGATGAAGAGCACAACAGTAACTGGACATACTCATGAATTGTTTAGGAGAAATGAGGAATATGGGGAAAGGTTGAATCACAGTACAGTGTGTGTAAAAAAACAGAAACATTCTTGAATGCTTCAGCCTACTGCAGTAAAATTGTGTATCTTGTAGTAGAGAAAAAGATTAAAAAAAAAAATCGCTGAGAAAACAGTTTTGAAGTATGTAACTTTTGTAAAGTGTGAAGGATTTCAGTTCCAACCCACAAGCAATTGTAAAAAGTTGTTTGTTTTCTCAAGCATTTTTTCTTGTATTTCAATTTGATTGCCTTTCAAAAAAATGGGTAACAAAAGTATTTCGCATTAGTGCACATCAGGAAAGCAGACTCCTCAAATTTATCAGAATTTGTTGCAGAGTGTGTCCTGGTGTACTGTGCAAGCCTGAAGCCCATCTGACTTTATCTGACAGGCAGGAAGCAGGGTCAGCTGGTCCTTTCAGTCACCTGGCCCTGAAGTGGTGGGAGAGATGTAGGCTGGCACTGGGTCTGAAGACTGACTGGAAGGTAGGTCACCATTCTTTATACAAAAAAGATGTGGACAGAATAGAGAGGGTTCAGAGAAGGGCCACAAATACGATCAAAGGACTGGGAAGCGTGCCATATGAGTAAAGGCTGAGAGAACTGGGTTTGTTCATCCTTGAGAAAAGGAGACTTAGGGGAGACCTTATCACTGTGTTCCAGTATTTTAAGGGTAGCTACACAGAAGATGGATACTCCCTGCTTACAATGAGTCACATGGAAAAAAATGAGGGTTAATGGGTACAAGTTATTCCTGGGGAGACTCCTATTGGGCAGAAGAGGAAAATTTTTCACAGTGAGAAAAATCAGCCATTGGAATAATCTCCCCAGGGAAATGACGGATTCTCTAACATTGGACACTTCTAAGATGCAGCTGGATAGGATGCTAGGCTGTCTTGTCCAGACTGTGCTGTTGCCAAGAAAGGTTGGACCAGATGATCCTTGAGGACGCTTCCAACCTGTATTCTGTGATTCCTTATGCATGAGCTAAAAGGTCTGCTCTCCTGACATTCTCCATTTGAACAGCAGCTAATGCTTCAGCAGAAAGGCTAAAGAGTAATACCTACTGTCTGCAACCAGGATGAGAACTTCTTTGCCTCAGTTTGATTTTTCTTTCAAACCAACGGATGTCATTGATGAGTGACCCTTTTGGGAAGAGAATTGGAGCAACACTAGAACAGTAGGAAGAACAAATATGAGAGTATAACGTGAAATCTTGACTTGCATGCCGAGAGAGGTAGAAAAGATGAAGAAAACCCAAGACCTAATTCCCTTCCATCTTTCTGCAAAACTGCACCACTAAGTTGCATCTTCTGGGAAAGTACTTGCTCATGTACATTTACTGAAAATACTAACTTATCATCCATCACTATCACCTCGCTTGTTTCTGGCTTACAACTTTTGAGATTCCAGGAGAAACTTCAGAATTTAAGCTGCTCCCTTTGCTGCCTTCAGGGCTGGATTTCTGGCATTCTTAGTTAAAAGCTGGTGGTGTGGCATTTTTGCGGAGAGCAACAGTATTACTGCTATGCAGATCACTTAATTATTTCAAGTGTTATGAATGCATGGGAAAGTGAAATGGGAGGTAATGAAAGGTAGTGAAAAAGTCAAAGGTAGGCAAGATGATCCTTTGATGTGAGGTCAAACAAAACAAAACAGTTGATCAAGGACTGTGGGGCTGGAATTAGCCAGTATTGCTGAATGGGCCATCAGTGTCACGAAAGCAATAGACTCACTGGGAGTGGGGGAATGTAGAATGTCAATGCCATATGGAGCTAACTCCTCACACTCCCTAGAGGCTGCTTAAAAGCTAACATTGCACCTACTGAAAAAGATTTGTCCTGTATTCAGGTGCTATGTGTAAAAGAAAAGATGAAACTTCTTAAGGGAAGTGGCAAAGCAAGCAAACATAAAATGACTGTCACCACCCAAAAAGAGCTATCTCAAAATTACACGTTTTCATAAATGGAGGATCCAACCAGAATCATGGACATCTCCATGATATCTTTTGTGCAGCATGGAAATATTAGAGTTTAGTAAAAAAACATTTACAGAAAATAAATAAAACCTACATGATCATTCAGAGCCAGGACCAAACTATTCATTATCAGATTTTTACTTAATGCCTGGGACTAGAATATTGAGTTTACAGGGAAGAGACTATAGGAAACCCTACCACACTGCCTTCATTCTGCATCTCCCTGCCGGGGAACTTGGTGTAGATTATTGTATTTATCATTTGAACTGAGAGGAAACTGCAGTATCTTTCTGGCTTGGACCATGACCCTCCTGTGCTAGCTATTTTACAAACAAAAATTAACAAGATACTCCCTGTCCTAAATCACTTTTAGTCTTAAAACACATAACAGATGGATACAGGCAGATGGCAGAGAAAAAAATTAATGACTAGGTCGTTTTCTCATCAAAACCATGGTGATTGATAAGCTCTCCTTTAAAAAATTTGGATTTGACAGTCTTGACAAAACTTTTGATGAAAAGTAAAGGACAGAATTTCCAGTGAAGGTAAGGGGATCAGCAGAGAATAAGGTTGTAACTTAAGTGGTCTGTAGCAGGTCAAAGTTCAAGTGTTTTGGCTGAACTGATTTAAATCAGGCTTTCATACTTTCTGTGTGAATACTACCCCTTAACTTCATCTGGAATAAGACCCTACCCTTTTTAAATACACACACACACATATATATACACATATGTATATATACATGGACACACATACACATGTGCTGATGAAAAAGTCTCAAATTTGTCTCAGTGTAGAACAAGATTCAAGTTTTCTTGAGGAAACCACGCTATTTTATATGTAACCAAAGCTAGTATATGGAGAAGAAAGATGTGAACAGGGAAAGTATAGAAATAAATTATCTGAAAGAAAAATATTTATATTTCTGTCCCTGATTTGGTTTCAGCACTGGTCTCAAGCTGGTGTAAATTGTTGTGGCTTGTCCAGCTACAATGGAGACGTTTCAATTTAAATCCTCAGGCATATGGTCCTGTGGTCCACACTTAAATGTCTTTTAAAGCATTAGACCAGAAGGTAGACTTGTAGTGAAACCTAACAGAGGAATGAACTGTGGACTGTGTAAGGGATTTTCCCATGGATCGCTGTATTAAGAATGACAGAACACTTCCGAGTTCTCTTCCTTCAGATCTCAAAAGAACATTACATTTCCTCTTCTGTAAAGGGGTCTTCAACTATTTTCAACGGTGCCTCCTGAGTGTCCTCCATTCACAGCACTACAGTGGAAATACACCAAAGATTTTAAACTGAGATGGTGAGAGGATGGCTTAGAAATGGGAAAAACATTGTGTGCTATAGACGAAATTATCTTTCTATTTAAAATTGTGTAAGAAAGCTGTTCTCTAAACTTAAGAGGGTGAAATCTTTGATGAACCAATATCAGACAAAATGACCTCAATAATAATGATTATAATAATACTACTTTATTTTTAGGATGTTCCATACACTTGCAAAGCATGGGAAAAAAACCTTGGGATCTCCTTGTCTCCCTCTCTCATCCCCTACAATTACCCCAAAGTAAAGTTATTTTAAGGCAAATTTTAAGAAGGAAATTTCATTTACATATAAATGTACATCTTATTCAGCACTAAACTAGGAATATCAAAGATAATTGAGAGTAAGTACTAATTGGAAGTCTGATTTGCATAGTTTAGCATTGCAATCGTGTAAATATATGCTGAGATCCACAATATAATGTGAATCTTAATTCAGTACTAGTATCCCTTCTGTTGGTGTATGGATACAATCAATGAATATATCAGTGTCCCTTCTGTATTGACATATTGCAGTATTTTGTGTAAAATTAATTTTAATACTTTGAAGCTCCAGTAAAATAGTTTGATTCCTACTCATTGTGGTGTTTTTTTGAATGAAATTAAATGGCTTAGTTTAGCTATATCTCTTACGTATTTACTATGTTCAACATTTTATCCATTTTAAAATGTTGCTTGAATTTACGTTGTGACCTAATGGGTCATTTCACCATGAACAGTCATGCACAAACTGCTGGAAGTTTAATCCAAGCTTTGAATGACATTGTTTTGAACAAGAGTGTTTTCTTGCAAACCAGATCTACTTCTGTAAGATAGAACAGAAACAGAAATAGAACCAAGATTGAATGTTTTTATTTTTTTTGTTTTGTTTTCTTTTTGCCTTAACCACAATGGAACAATCAGTAGTAGACAGTGAAGCTTTCTCCCTTAACAGAGTACAAATTATTCATTAAGATATCATAGTTGGGTTTTTTGAGAAATCTGTTTTTTATGTTTTTCAGGCTAAAGATAGGTCAGAAAATGGGATTTGCCTCATTGTACCTCTGTTTTTATTCAATGTTTAAAGGTGTTTAGTTTGATAAACATTCTGAGTTCTTAAGGATTTATGATTCTGCTTTAATGATTATTAAAAAAAAAACTTATTGCGACTAAAAAAAAAAAAAACCCTTTCATTCTTTATCTCAATTTAATTATCCCAGTAAGAAAAACTTTAATTTTAACATTTCCTTTTAAGGATGAAAATCTGTTTCTGTAATTTGGAAGTATGTCTTGTGATGTAAATTAAAAACATTGTCAGTATACAGAAAGAGGCATATAATGGGAATTTAGACATTTTTCCTATAAATTTATTATCTGATTTTTGAATTGCTACTAATTTCCTCCCCATAAGATTGAAAATGGGAATAATGTAATATCTTTTCGCCAGGGCAGCCATTTAAATGTTGTTAGCAGGCTAAGTCATGTCTAAATACTGAATGGAACGTAGAAGGAAAACATTGCTGACTAGAAACGAAGATATTTAGTGACGGCATGAGAAAACACTTTAAAATAAAAGTTTGACTTCTGAAAAATACAGGCTTTGATTTTTTAGAAGGAGCTAATCATGGGAACTTAACTGAAAAGTGACCTGGGTTTATAAAGGAAGTCTTGAGTGACCTGCTTCTTCTCTGTGTTGTGGAGTCTGTCTTGCTTTCCCTCTTTGTCCATTCAGTTTCCTTCTGGCCCTAAAGCATGTCTCTCTCTTTATGTATCCTGCCTACAATTTTTTCAGACTTGAGAACCCTGTAAATTATCCGAGGTATCATTTAACTTACAGATAATGGTCAAAATCAGGCAATATTAATAACACTCATTCTTACTAAATAGTATTTATTCTGCCTCTGGAGAAACGTCTTCACAAGCTCTTCTTGCATACAAATTGGGTTGGACTGGTTTCCTAAGTGTTCAGCCAATTTTTTTTCCCTAATATCATCATCACTGAGTGAGAGCCATGGAGTTTAATGACTCTCCATCGTCTTTGGTCTGGGACTTATATATACCCCGTCCTACATACAGTGGCACATTTTCTGATACAGTGATTTATGACTTGTACATAAGAAAATTCCCTGAACTGTCACAGAAGCAGTCCCTTTCTATCACAGTTAAAAAAAATTCATTTCTATTAAAGCTGAATGCTTAGCTAATATATTTGGAATAAAAACAAAATTGCTATGATAGTTTTCCTTTGACTTTATAGCAGTATAAGAAGGATTAATATAATGTATGAGCATACTGGATGATAATAAAACAGAAGAATTAAAATCACTTCAACACATTGTAGATAAGCCTTTGAAAATTAAGTCAAAATTCAGTATTAAGTATCAGAATAATTGGAATGTATGAGTAACTTTTCCTAAGAAAAGCTACTTTTTAAAATGCTCATTATCAGGGTGTAACAGGAGCAAGCATTTCATTGTTAGAGATAACATGTACAGAGGGACAAGAAACTGAAGAGGTGGAGAAAGTCTACAGAAGGTTAAAGGGGGACGGGGGAATAAATGGTCCATCTATCATTTCTGCCACAATCAATCTTCCTTTTCTGAGTGAATAGTATGACCCCAGAACAATGAGAACAAAATTGCCCTGGTACACTATTTGCAGTGTCTTAGTATCATTATGGAAGCCTTACTGATCATGAACAGATCATGTTTTGTAAGTGTTTATTGTCACAGGAAACATGATTCCTGTGTTTTAGTACAGGGTGCTGAACACTTCTATTTCTGGTCAATGGCAAACCTCTAAAAAAAGGTTGTATTTAATACTAAATTAAGTTAGAAAATAAATAAAATAAAATGCAAGATGCACGATCATCTCTTTAGCCAGTAGGCTTCTGTTATTCATCAATCAGGAGGTAAGTCTTCTGTGTCACTTTTTCAAATAGAAACAACAGAAACTAATAAGAAGAAATACTCAGGTACTTCAGTTGATGTAACCATGAAGATGGCAGTGCACTTTAATAAAATAGTATGGTGTCTCAGTCTGGAGGTGACAAACTCCGAATGTGGAGTATATGAAAGAAAACGTATTATGGTGATAGTGCAGATGTGGGGAAATAGCATGTATGGATTTCTGTTTCTCTGAAGAACAGTATAGAAATTAAAGCACAATTTCTTAAAAAAATTTTTGTTTGATAGAAAATGTAGGAAACTGTGCAGTATCTCGTTTTGATAGGAAAAATATGTACGTGGTACACAGTATATTAAAAGTCATAGATACCATCACTGCTGATCATAATTAATATTAAAAGACACAAACAGATCTAAGAAATACCATTAATCTCCTTTTCTAAATGCTGGAAGCTGCTCTGTACTTAATTAAGGAGTAGGATAATCTTGTCTTTATGGCTAGGCTGGAACTGAGTAGGTATTCAAGTCCTGATTCTGCCACATGCTTCCTTTATGATGTTAATCAGAATGCTTTTATCTCTTATTTTTTTATTTGAAAATTGGACATAACAGTTCCTTTCCTCACAAAGAGCAAATATTATATCTTACGCTAATTTTATAGTGAACATTTATGGAGTAAAACAATTTTATTTCCACTGTTTGTAGAACTGGGGAGACAACATTTTAATATTGGCCAATCTTAAAAAAAAAAATTTAAAAAATGCAAAGATGAAATTATAAAGTGTAAAAGCTCAGCACACAGTTGAAAGAGAAGCCTGTTCAGAAAAATGATAAAAAAGATCAGTAAAAGAAGCAGGTAAGGCAAAAAAAGGCCAAATTGTTTAACTTTTGAAAAAAAGGAGGCTTACTTTTACCTTGTCTTGATGTCCAAGATATTTCTGATGTCTCTCTAATTTGTAAAAAAGGGATAAGCAGATACAGTGAGTGAAAGCCAAAAATGGACCAATTCAGAGTCGAAATAAAGAGAACGTTTTTAAAAGGCCAGAATGGTAATCATTACGGACATATTAGAACTTCTATCAACTGTAATCTTTTAATGAAGGCTAAACAATTTTCTGAAAGATATTTTATAGCTCAGTAGAAGTGACAGACTTGATGCAAAAATGGTCTACATCATGAAGAAGGTCAGTCTCTGTTGTCCCAATAGTTCATTCTGGCCTTACAATCCATAAATCTATGAATTAATGTTTGTGAGTCATGCTGATACCGTAATGATGGAGGCCATAGAAGCATGTAAGTTATGCTAACTTACTACAGGTCTTGGAAACAGTAAGGAAGAGAGACCGCTTCCAGAAAGCTATCTATGAACAGATCATTGCAATATTTTTCACAAGTTAATTCTGTGAAGGGCATCTTTGTTCTGTAATGACAAGTTCTTGTGCATGACTGTAAATCTATGTGCTTTGTTCTGTGGGTTAGCTGATGAGAGAAAATTGGATTTGTTGGTACAGGGGGTTATGTCTTAGAGTGGTAAAAAAGTAGGTCACAAAGCTGAGAACTAAGCTTTCTTTTTTTATTTTTTTTTTTATCCCTCCATATTATTTATTTGCAAAGAATGAACTATGTAGATTGCCTGCTCACAGATTTGATCATGGTTACAGAATAATTTCAAAGGAAAGGAAAAATAGTCAGCGCTACATGTCCTGGATGGAGATGTGGGAGAATAGCCTTTTTCCTAGTGTCCAGGAGCTCAGCTGTTACAGAATTCACCTGGAATATGGCACATCTGAGACCCTTCTGCCTGGAAGAATTTCGGTTCAAGTTTCTAACCTTCCAGGGATATGACCTAACCAGCAGGTACCAGGATATTCTGGTAGTGCAGAGACAGAATCTGTTCCAGGTGAGCTTTCCAATTATCTAGTTCTTACTGTCTTGTTTTGGTATTAATGGCTATTTAGGAAGAAGAACTGGAAGTCTTTGCTTAAGTATAGCTTTTGTGTTGGGGGCATTAAGAAGTAGGAGAAATGAATACCACTTTCTTCTAGCAGTAGAGATAGTTACGGGTTTCCTGTGCTTCTGTGTGCTTTAGCCATGCACCATTATATATAATTGGATAAGTAGCTTCCCCGGAAATACTGTGAATCTTAGCCTCCTTTTTCTCTTTTTAAGCTTTTCTTAAGCTATTACTCCAACACTTCATTTTAGGAACAGAATGTTTCATGTAGGGTGAAAATGATTTGTTGAATTATTTTGCTATCTCATGAGAAAAAAGAAAATTATGTAAAATCCGTTTGATCCAAAAGAATATATTGTTTCTTTTTTTCAGGTCAGCAAATGAAGCAAAAAATGAAAATATTTTTATAGTTATGTGGGTTTCTGGGCATGGTGAAGATCGAAATAGTCAAATAGTTGCTGTTAAAATTCAGGAATGTGAATAATCTTTATGTCTATACAGACACTGACTTTACTGGGATTATTTGCATGCTTAAGTATCTCACTATATCAGAACAGAATAGGCTGGAGTTGTTTTTGCTATTGTATTATGCTGAGATAACCACTGATTGGGTGAAAATAGTGTATCAGTGTAATGAATCATATCCATAATATATATTTTTTTAAAAGAAAGTCCGTGGCAGAATTGGACATTTATTCAGGAAAATGGCTCTTCATCTTGCCCCTGTGTAAAGCAACAGTTTAAGATACAAGTAGGGGGAAAAAAATCAGTGTCTTTTCTGAGTTTCTCCCTGTTTCAAGCCCTTGCACAATGAAGGTCACATGCACCTTCATTCATCCCTTATCTTCTGACATTTTTCAAGGCATACCTTGAGTTCAAGGCATACCAGTGTTCATGCCTGGAGCGTTATATGTCCTTAGCACATCCTTCAGGACAATATAAAACTCTCTTATCTTCCTCAATTCAGAGACATGCACTGCAGTTTGAGAGGAGGCTGAAAACTCAGTAAAACAAATGGTCATGTAAGGTCAGGTACCCATCACATTGGCCTTCTCTTCTCTTGATCTGGGCTGCACATTTTCTTTTCTTGTTTCCCATCTGTGTATTACACACTTGGAAATATTTTAAATCTTACTGTTTCTAGGAGTTAAAAGCACAAAACATAACACAAACATGTAAGCTAGAATGTGCTTTTCAAAAAGTTTGGATGGCTAATATTCATCTGTAGGGTAGTACAAGTAACAGAATGTTGTTTGCAATCTAAAAAGGAAAAAAAAAAATCAGATCTAACACATTTGCTCCACTCTGAGTACTTAGTAACATTAACATTAGTAACTAAAGTAGAGCTTTAAACAGAACCTGATATAAAACAAAACAGTGAAATAAGTAAAATTGTTGAAAATATATAAAATATTTTCAGAGAAAGATATATTTTCTTGAACATATTTCACATAAGTTCAAGAAAATTTTTACTTGATTCGAATCTGTATTTGCTTGGTGGCCTGGCTTTGGTGTGGGTGGAAGGAAGATTGCATGTGTGTGTTGCAGCAGGTCAACAAGAACTGAAGGTGTCAAATAAATTGATACCAAAAGTCACTTCAATTACTTTAAACAATATTTCTCAAACTATGAAAATTGGAGACCCTCCTTTTTTTAGGAAACAAATTTTCCCTGCAACTCTTACGTGTTATTTTATTTATATTTTCTAACAAACCCTCACTAATGCGCACACAGAGATTGTTAATGGCCTTCTATACTTCAGAATACGTTGCTTTAAGCAGCCTATATCAGATGTATAATCTAGGCAAGGTACGGCATTATTAATTCCAGTCAGTTTGAGTTACTGATTATGGCATTTTGAGGTATTCCTGTACTTGTTACTTTTTAATTCTCCCTCCTAGACTGATAATCTAGAAAATGAAAATGAACAGGGAAAAATAAGAGCATAGTCTTTGTTCCATTTTAATTTATTTGTTAAATTCAATAGCACATTAATGAGGCCTTTGGTTTTTTTCATAGCACCCCCATTTCCATATCGTGCACATGGTCATCCCTCAGAGAAGCCTAGCAGCCTGCATTGTGTCAACCCTTGGCTTGATATAAAAGTGCAGAATTTTCATTTATAGAGGCATAGCATTTTTTTCCTTTATAAATGCCAAACTGAATGAAAAATACTCCTTAGAGAATTAGAAAATAATGAATGATTGGCATCTGGTGTGCAATTTCTTATTCTAGTGAGATTTTGGCATGCCATTCACTGGGAAATTCAGAGTGTTGAATGACATCCACGTTTACCAGATGGGCTGTCAAGGCATACCGAGTGTCAACACCTCAGCAGAATATCACTTGAAGCCTAATTCCTCTTATTTATGGGCATCCAATTTGGTGTTTCTGAATAAGGTATTGTATATATTTCCCACCCAGCCCCCCAGCTGTTCATGTTACTGAAGTCTGAGTCTCTTCACCCACAAAGAGTATCTGGGTGTGGGGCAAGGGGTTAGGGGAAATACATGGGAGCAAACATGCTCTGATAGAGTATGCTTAATTCTATGAGGTTCTCTTGTGCACACTCACATGTTTGTACCTTAAGGCAATATGGATCCTATGGCATCCAGTAGTTAACAGGAAGTGGTTCGAAGTCCAGCTGGTGGCCAGTTAAAAGTTATGTTCCTCATGAATCAATATTAATAAAGAGCTACTATTATTTAAGTATTCAGTAATGAACTGTTTGTTGGGATGAAATCCTCAGCAAGTTGGTGGATGACACCAAATGGGGTGGAATAGTTGATCTGCTTCATAGCAGAACAGGGCTGCCGCTCAAAAAGGTACAAACAAGATGAAAAAATGGGCTGACAAACTTCCATGAGATTCAGTTAAGACAAAAGCACAGTTCTGCACCTGGGACATAACCCTAAGACATGGTACAGGACAGGGTTCGTCTAGCTAGGGAACAGCTCTGCAAGGACGCTTTGATACTGTAGTCCCAAGTATGTGTAAGAGGTGGGTACTGAGTTTCTAGTACTTCTTACTTTGTGAATATCAGTGGCCACTGAGAGGTGATAACAGTACAAGTTGGTGTTTGAAATACATAAATGGTGATTAAGGTTTCATCATACCAATAATTTCCAGCACATTGCAGTTCTGGAAAGAACAACAAAGTCAAGTGAACTGTGTTATTCCAAATATGCAGAGTCTTCTGTGTTCATTACAACAGGACAGATCATGAATGAACCAGTTTCAGCCCTGCACTGTTACGCTTTCTGTAAGTTTTCTTTGCTGTCTAAGCAATAACTTATTTGTTGCAATATAATCCCTCTGCTTGTTGCTGTGTTCACTACAGCCTGGAGGTCAGATTGAATTCTCCATTTGACCCCCCCCCCCCCCCCCCCCCCGCCTTGTCAGCTGTGTTTCTCAGTCTCTGATCATTATTTTTTTTCTCACTTCTGGATTCTCTGAAATTGGTTCGTGTCTCTCCAAGTGTGTTGCCCAAAAGTGGACTTAAATTAACTGAGGACTTGTGAGTGCTGAGCTGAGCTGAGAGGTTTCTTTATGTATCCTGCAGGTCATAGTTTTGTTATAATCCCAGTATGGTGTTTCCCTTTGTGTACCACCTAAGTGGGTGATTCACGTTCAGCTTGCAATCTGCTATAACTCCAAAATCCCTTCCTATGAAACTGTTATCCAGCCACTTCATGATGTGGTGATTTATCTAGATTTCTGAATAACAGAGTAGTAGAGTGGTGAATACAGCTGCCTGGAACAGGTTTCATTCTTGGCCACTGACCATCTAAATAAATATCTTTAGAAGGTTGTAGCAGCTGCTTGTTAGAGCAAAAAGCCAAGAGCCAGGCAAATTCTAAGATCAAATCCTAATTAAACTGCTGACTTGCTGCATGACCTTGGTTGGCTGCATTTTTTGTAGCCATGAGCCCCAAATCAAAACCTCTCAGCTGAACTTCTCTCTGAAGACAGATTAAAAAACAATGTACAGAACAGAACTGATGTACATCACCAACAGTAACATTGTTTGTATTGAACTTCTAACCTGACCCTGACACTTAATGCAAAATACATCTGTGCCTTCCTATATTATTCTTGTTCTTATTTGTTTAGACGGGTTTGTAGCTGGATTATGATTAACAGATACATCCACACAGGATTATCAAAAGAAGGTTTCTGCAGATCTGATTACTGATTTTATCATACAGAAATGAGAAATGTGGAAATTTTTTTTTTTTTTTTTTTTTTGGTGCAGGTTGTATAAGATGATGCATTTTTGTGAGAAACTGTATTGGCTATAATGCTCTGTGTGTGAGCTTCAACACAGAAGTTGACTGCTAGGCATTACACTAATAAACACTACATTGTTAACTTAAATTATGCTGTACTTAGGCTGTATGCAGAAGGCTAATGAGTTAAGGGACAGAAGGAAAGAAAATGGTCATGAATGACCAACGTACTAACTGCCTATAAAAATTGAACTGTAGTAGAAAAACAAGGGGGAGGATATGCGGTTACACATGGGAAGAATGAAAACACGCATCTTTGCATATGGTTTGCCAGGAAACTTGTCTGGAATGTGTTTTAAATGCTAACCATCTGAACAAGACTGTAATATGCCAGTTTGCACAAGCACCAGTTGATATATTTGGCAGCTGAACAGATAGGAAATCTCTCTGAAGTTTGCAGGATTCCCAGTCACAAGGGAGTACCAAATGGGGGCACATCTGCCTTACTGTAACTTCATCCAGCTGGACCAGAGGAGGAAGATGGGTGAGAAGTCATGCACTGTTCTTTTCTTAGGTTTGCAGTTGCCTGAGGTAGTTCATTGGTTGGTTAGTTTTTGACAGGGGAAACGTTTTTGTTTTCATGTGTTGAACGGCACCTAGTGGTTACTGTGATGATGCTTATAAAAGCTATGGGGAATTCAAGTAATGCTTGGTATATCTTTACTACATGCCACCAGGAAGACTGGAAGTACTCAAGTTACCAGTAAACAATCTGTTTTTTTAATGATCACCAAGGGTCCCCTGGGCTAATTTATTCTCCAGTTTCAGTATGTTTAGAGCTGCCTGGGGAAATCTGTGTACTGGGGGATTCTGTGCAATATAGATATTTCCCAGACTAGGTGGTTCAACAGCAGAGTCATAGAGGCTTTTTTTGTGTGTTAAATATAAAAATGAGTCTCTGCTGATTTCCTTGTTAATTCTGCCATGGGTAAAAGGTTGCACAAGTTTTTCTTCTAAGGTAGAAGGGAAGAATTGAATTATGAACTACACCTGTGTATCCTGCTGATGAGCTAGGAAGGCAGAAGCATAAGCTAAGTTTGTGCAAGAGCAGGACTTCTGCTCGGGTGCTGATAGGAACAGTGTTACTCTGGAACTTAACAATCAAAATACAGTTCAGTTACAAACATGAACACAAGTTGCATACGACCTAGAATGTTGCATATGAGAGTTAAATATTTGGAGATGAGGTTTTCAAAAGTAGAAGAAATAAAAATGTAAATGCTTATATTCTTTAATACTAAGAGTGGCAGCATTTGATTTGATTTGATTTCTCAGCTTGTGGATCCTTAGTAACTACAGATGAGTTTCTCTTCACCTCTATAGGACCTTCACTACCTTTTTTGTCCTCTGGTACCTGAAACTCCACTACTTCCATCAATCACCATTCATGATCTAATCATGATCTCGCTTCCTATTTCCCTGTAGTTATAAGAAGTTCTCTTGTGTGCTGGACAAAGGTACCCCTGTCTGAGGATGCTCAGCCAGTCTTCTATACAGGACGTACTACTGAGAGATGGAAGTGGCTCTTCAGACAGCGAGGTTTGTATAATGCTAACTGTTGCTTTTTACACTGGTTATACAACATAGTTCATCAAGAGCACTAGAAAGTTATTAATTGCCCCTCATTCAAACAGCAGCGTGTTTCTGTGATTGTTCGCTAAAGTGGTAGCTCCTGAGGTGTGGGCTCAAGAGAGCAGATTCATACCTGGAATGTGGAATACAGTTTAGCTTTAATGTGGAAGAGTAGCCCTTACTCAGAAAGCTTATTTTTTCACTTGCACTCTTTCAACATTATACCTCTCTCAACATTCTATATACTTATATACCTACATGTGTGTGTGAAGGTGCTGGGGAGGGGTTATGTATCTGTATCTCTACAAGTATAGATGTTCTTGATTTTGAACAAAATCTTTGATTCAGTGACCATTTTCATGAGCAAGCAAGTGTCATAGTGACCGTAGCTACTTTTGGACAAATTTACAACAAGCAAAAAATAACTGAGCACAAGCACTTAACAAAGGAGTTACCGAATGGGGAAATGTCAGTAAACAGTTTGCTAAGCTGACTAATTCCAAAATAATCTTAATTTATCCATTGAGTAGGGAGACCTTGCAGAAGTCTACAGTAGCATGTGCTATAGCTGATTTCAGCATAATTTTTATGACAGCAGCTAAAGCTTGAAGTTAAAACATATTTTAATGCTTATAACACAAACTTGTACAACTGTGCTAACAAAAAGCGTTGTTTTTCCTTTGCATTTTATGAAATTTGTGAAAAATTAAAATCTCCCCTGAATACCTTTTTCATCATCTCACAGTGCTGATACTGTACTAGTACCTGTATTTCTCATCCGGTTCAGAATGCTGAATTTTCCATGCTATTAAGCTGAAAACACATATTTATCAAAATGTTGCTGTCATTGAATTTAATACTCAATTTTGTTTATGGCAGTAAAATCTGAGATAGTTGCTAACACTTCTGCTGTTGTCAGAGAATATTATCCTATTTCGTAAAAAAAATATAGCAAATCTCAAGAATAACTAGTTACATTATTTATAACTTCCATTCTTTTCAGTATGCACCGTTGTACAGTTTTCACTAATAGAGTCACTTCCTTTACCCAGGCAGGATTAAGGCCTCGGGAAGCCTTTTGGCAAAACCACAACTCCTAAGGATAAATACAATATAAATCAAGATAAGAGTACATGATAATCACAGAATCACAGAATCACTAGGTTGGAAAGGACCTTCAAGATCATCAAGTCCAACCATTAATCCAGCGCCACCATGTTCCCTAAACCATGTCCTGAAGTGCCACATCCACACGTTTTTTGAACGCTTCCAGAGATGGTGACTCCACCACCTCCCTGGACAGCCTGTTCCAATGCCTGACCACCCTCTCAGTGAAGAAATTTTTCCTAATATCCAATCTAAACCTCCCCTGGTGCAACTTGAGGCCATCTCTAAAAGCACGTATCATGCAAAATACTTTAATGACAGCTGAAGAGTATAAAGATACCATGCAGATAATGCTGAGGTTCTAGATGGATAACAGCTAGGCATGCACAGACTTGAAATTATCCATGCTAAACCCTCAAAGACAGCCTATCTGCAAATAATACAGAATTTCTGGGCAAAATATGAACGAGACAGAATGTTCTCTCTCAGTACTTCAACCAGTATAAAGAAGAATACCAAGGAATAAACCTGTTTCATCAGAAAAGATGATTCTCCAGAAAAAGTTGCTAATGCACACCCTTGTAGAATCCACTCTTTTCACATAGTTTGCTTGCTGCTCTGTCCAACTATTTACGTCACTACTTACATCAAATCAATCAGAATAAAAGCATAGACTGCAGAGTCAACTTACATAGATTCAAACATCTAAACTGATTGAAGGATAATGAAACGCTAAGGAAGCTGGAGTTTAGCATTTTATGCTTTCTTAATCCCAAGTTTCATTAATACCTTAATAGGCAATTTTAGAAACTCATAGTTACTCCAAACCCAGGAATAACTGTGGGTCCTGGCTTTTGGCTCTATTTTCTATTTCACTTAGTAACTTTTAGAGCAAAAGTCCTAGGTTTTCATCCCTGTCTGAAAAAGAATAAACCTCCTCGAGTCTGTTTTTTGTGTTAGATGTCCAAGACTTAGTAGGTAAAAATATATTAACTGACTGTAGACAAATTCTTTTGCTGTATAAAGGAAGCAGAATGCTTTCTAACTTATGTACAAAGTAGGAAATAATATGTTATTCAAGGCAGTTGCTTTCCCCATGTTTCAAAAGAAAACTGGCAATGAGGTTGCTGTAAACAATATGTAAAGACAACTGAAACTTAAACGCGGGTTTTCTGGAACTTATTTAAGCCAGTATGCATAGCAATCATTCATCATCTCTTAGGATTTGATCCTTTATACAAACTGTAAAAATATAAAATGCACAATATTCACACAAAAGAAGAGAAAACAGCAGGCCTCATACAATGTGGAAAAAGAACTGCACTTTGCTAATAGGGATGAAAAGAAGAATGTGCTTTCACTCCAGCTTATCTGTCTGAAATAGCAGTACACCCGATGTTTTCACTGATTCATCTGAATAATATTAAATTCTGAACTCCAGTGAATGCTCATTGCTCATTGTTTTCCCAAATAGCCACATATCGTTCTGTTTCATCCAGTCCAAATGATCACAGATGTATTTTAGTTGAGATTTTCAAAACTGTTTATGTTAGCAGCAGCTGATAACTCTGAATAAAATGTGTCAAATTGCTTTCAGGACCAACCACTTCACTCAAACACAAAGGCAAACATTTGGTCTATTTACAGCTTGAAAATTTCCCCATAGAACACAGCTGCCTTAGTGTAGTTATTTATATGTAGATTTAGTGGCACTGAGGAGTACCCCACTTTCCTTACTCTCAAAAGGTTTGAGAGCTGACGACCTAATTTTCAAATCTTTACTCAGGTACCTTTTCATGTGCATCTGACCAAAGTCAGGCCCATTAAAGTAAACAGGGCATTGCTCTTTAACAGAATCTAGATTACTTGAAAATCCTATTGAAAACCATTGAGAATAGCAGTTACTAACCATCTCTCAGCTTTTGACTGAATAAGAATTGGAAGAATATCAAATGGGACTATTTAGAGACTAAGTAGAGACTAAGGCCACATTTAAATGCTATTATGTCACTAGTCCGGGATACATAAATAGGACTTGTGTCCCTTTAATTCACCATTTGTTCTTCAAGGCATCTTTTGAAGTAGGGTTCATCCTTCCTTGAGAGTTTAGTCCAGTGAGATTAAATTGGGAATGGAGTGAAGAAGGAAACTTCTCTTTAAACAAGGTCAAAATTGTAGATAGACATTTTATTTCATTCTCCTGAAGTGCACAGCTCAGCTTCAAAGACTTGGAGATGCTTAGAGCTAGGCAGATGTGGCAGCTGTATGTGTTTGAGGTTTTTTTGGTTTTCATATTACTTTCCTTTAGTAATATTTAGTAATATTAGCTTCCTTTGCTCAATTGAAGTCAGATTATTTTTTAAATATATTTTAAAACATTTTAATATTTAAATATATTTAATTCATATTTTTAATACATTAAACTTGTTATAAGTTTTGTATCACTACAAATATTAAAGCCCCATTTGTTTCTTAGAAAATGGTAAAGAATGTACTTTCTTGGATCTTTTGAACACAAAAGGTTGATTTGCACAATTTGAGAGTATGTGAAGTACTGTCTCTGTGTCTCAGCCTAAACAGCAAGAGCAGGAAATCAGAGAAGATGTATATACAATAACTTTTATTTACATTGAGCCATAGTGACACTCTGGAACTACATAGAACAGACAGTAATAATGACTGGTGAATTCAGGATTATTCTCACCTGAAGGACAGCAAATAAAAAGCATACACCTCAAAGACTGGCTTTGAATCATAAAACTAGCATAAAATAATATTTCAGAGGTGTCTTGTGTCCTGCTATATCTGAAGTTAGAAAGAATCTAGCAGTATGAACTCCATTTTCCATGGGGTTTACGAGTGAGACAGGTTTTTCTGGGAGGAAAAGTAGTCTGCCAGATCCTAGTCCAGAGTGCTGTACATTTTTCCTATTTTAAAAACAGGACGAATTAGTATGTATCATGCATATACAATTGTGTTAATATGAAGGATCAGACCTTCCACTGCTTACTAAAAGCACAGGTATATGTTAGAAGATATAATTTGCCCTCATGGTTTCATGTGTGTAATGGCAGAGGCAACTGGAAATGAACATTAGGTTACTTCTGTGAGGGACTGTGTACATTTAATAGCCCCCACTCTGACTCCCCTTTTTATTACAGTCCAAAAAACCATGTATACCTTTTCATCTGCTAATAGAACTGCACTTATGTTCAGGTTCCTGTCCTTAAGAGTATTTTATACAACCTATCTTTTTTGACTCCTTACAGTCTTTTTGTCCTGCTCTTCTGATGGGTGCTGAGTAGATGCTACAAGTTGTTGTGTGCTTTCCAGTCAAAGTGAATGGAAAGTAATAATTTTGGGCGAAGACTCCGGTGCCTTTCAGACCGAGTCCAGGGTATGTTACTTGTCTTTCCCAAAGGGTGAGGGTTTTTGTGTGTATGCCTGTTTAATATGTGGTATACATCTTACGCATCTTAAATAAGTATTTGCACAAGAACCTGGAACCATTCCAGGAAGAACCATTACACTTTGGTCTATAATATGGATTTTAAAGCATTTATAAATAGATATTTAGCTATCAGACTAGAACAGTTCCTTCAGAGACAGTCTACACATAATACACATTTGTAGAACTCCTATTTAAATACATTATTTACCAGGGGGAGACAGGAAATTGCTTCTTCATACAAATTCCAGTCTCTCAGGCAGATGTTACACATTGTGAGAAATGTATAAACATATCCTTTACCTTAAAAGGACTGCTAAAATATTACTCAGTTCTGCCTGAGCCATTTTACTCCGGCAGTTAAACCACAGTCAGGTTCTCATTTGGATGAGCTCCTGTGTTGAAATGTAAGTGTGGCATCAACACTGTCAGTGTGTTTTCTTTGAAAGAGAATGAGCACATATGAAAAATACAATAAAAAAATAATTAACTGAATGCTCACAAATAGTCAGCTTTAAGTTAACCATGACACTGTTTTTCTTAGATCTAAATTTTAAGCCAATTATGAAAGCAAGTTCTTCCATAACATTAATATACCTCAGCATTTTACAATCAACAAAACATAAAGTTTTGCACATTTTGTTGTGACTGATGTTATACCCAGATTGTCTTTTTATGAATTGCCGAACCCAGCCCTCCTGTAATAAGCAGGAAATTTGATAATCTTCTTCATACAATTAAGACTCTCTCTTTTAAAACCACGGAAGGCTATTTTTTTTAGGAGACAGGAAGTGTCAACCATTGCTGTAATACTATATATAGTCTGTGAGTGACTGTTTTTCTGAATATATCATGTATGCACAGATAATCTATATCAGAAATTTTTGACAAATGGTTTTTCATTAGAAAATATCGGCTTGTCAAAAACAGAGCTTTGCTGGAACACACAAGATTTGAAAGAAGCTGTTTTGGATTGGAAAAGCATTTACCAGATTTGAATTGCTGTGTGAAAATCAGAGCAGGGATTTGAACCTGATTGTTCACATTCCAGAACAGTACCATAAGTAGACTACAAGTGGACAGTTTTCCTGAGGTTTTCTGGTTTTGCTCCTTTTTAATGGTTTCCTGCTTATATTTCTGTACTGCGGTAAACTTAATTTTTTTTTTTTTTTTTTTTTTTTTTTTTTTTTTTTGAGGGGGTTTGTTTGTAGTAGTAGCTAGTATGGGGCCGTGTTTTGGATTTGTGCTGGAAACAGCATTGGTAATGCAAGGATGTTTCATTATTGCTGAGCAGTGCTTAGCACAGACTAAGGCTTTTCCTGCTCCTCACACTATCCCGCCAGTGAGGAGGCTGGCGTTGCACAAGAAATTGAGAGGGGATGCAGCTGGGACAGCTGACCCCAGCCGACCAAAGGGATGTTCCACATGGTATGGCGTCATGCTCAGCAATAAAGCTAGGGGGAAGGTTGGCCAAGGGGCTGCTGCTTGGGGACTGGCTGGGCATCAGTCAGTTGATGGTAAACAATTGATTTAATTTGCATCACTTGTCTGTCTTGGGTTTTATTTCTCTCTATTTGTTATTTCCGTTTTCATTAAATTATTATTTTTGTTGTTATTATTATTGCATTTCAATTATGAAACTGTTCTTATCTCAACCCACGAGTTTTCTCACTTTTACCCTTCCACTTCCTTTCCTCATCCTACTGGCAGAGGGGAGTGAGCAAGTGGCTGTGTGGTGCTTAGTTGCCGGCTGGGATTAAACCACAAGAGTTTCCTAAGATTAGTGTTTCAGTGCAGAATGGGAGGATTCTGAAATCTCAGTGCTCCGTGGGACACTAAAATACATCTTCCCTTCAAATCTGTTCCTAGTAATATTTCTTCACTTGAGTCACCCTCTGAGATGCCTCAGATGTAAAACATCACAGTTCAGTTGAATTGAGGATGTGGCTCAGATCTTCTGTGGGATTTTTAAAATGCCCACCATGGTTGGTGAGAGGTAAATGCCGTGGCATGGGGATTAAAAAAAAGCAAGCAAGCATGCATTTTGACTTGTGGAATTATCCCTGTCTCCTAGAAAAAAACTAGCAAATTACTTTCAGCCAATTTGTACTAATTAGTGCTTAATTTTCTGCCTGTGTACAGTACCTCTTACTTCAGTTTGCGTCTATGTAGTTTTCAGTTTGCTACTGTTCTACATTCACAATAAAATTTGGAAGTGTCCAATCTGAGTATTGCGTTATCTTGCAAACTACTGCATTTTCCTTCTGCTTTGCTGGTGGCACTACTGCAACTGAGTTGCTGAATTGTGCAATTTGTTCACTAAAAATAACTAGTGTTTTAGTTATTGCATGAGGTACCCATGATGGTTTCCTTTAGGTAGCTCATTTTTGTCCCAACACCGGAATTCTGGCATGGTGTCTGCAACCCTAGTTGTTTTACAACTAGGGCTGAAGTGCTTGTCTTCAAAGGCATGAGCTGGTGGTTTCACTGTAAAACACTGCCTCCCAGTAAAATAACTGCTAAGTGTACATATACTACATAAAAATTCTATATAACATTTAGTTCCTGCATATTCTTTTTCCCACTACTGCTGTGTTCACTGTCCTCAAACTACTTTCCAGTCCTGACATATTTCAAAGCCCCGACTCTGCTCTTTTTCTATTTTTTGAGGGTTTTTTGTGTGTTTTTTTTTTTTTAATGACCCACAGCCAACTGTACTCTAACTCCCTGCTTAATGGGCCTCTTAACCTGCTTTCAGCTTTCTCCAACCTCCACCTCTCATCGTCCTCTGCCTTATCTTTGTTCCTTTTTTACCTGCTCTATTTATCTGTTATTCTTATCCATATCTTGGTCTCTGTTTTTCACTTCAGTTGTTGCTGTATGTCTCTGTTCTTGAACCAGTCCTCCTTCTCCTCTGCGTTTGGACACTGTACAGCAATTCCTGGAAAGGTACTTTGTCTTGCTGTAGTTGCCATCTAGCAAAAGAAATGGATTTAATTATAGATGCAGGTGGAGAGTTTGTTTTGACAGCAGTAATTATCTGTAGTATTAATGTATAATTATTACTTGGTATTACTGAAAATTAGAAATAAGACCAGTTCATAGTAGTTCAGACATGACTGTCATGTAAAAGAACTGCTGTTAAGTAAGTTTTTACATATTTGAGGAAGAAGGGGAAGCTTGGGGTTTTATTTCATAATAACAGTTCCCCTTTTTCAATGTCTGTTATATTATCTGCAGATTCTGTTTTATTCCTGGATTATTTGGGATTAAAAGACGTTGAAAAATGCCAAGAA
Organism: Phaethon lepturus; assembly: GCF_000687285.1. Classification (NCBI taxonomy): domain Eukaryota; kingdom Metazoa; phylum Chordata; class Aves; order Phaethontiformes; family Phaethontidae; genus Phaethon; species Phaethon lepturus. The sequence continues at coordinate 225,123 of NW_010517083.1, read as the reverse complement.
CCTTTATTCTCTCACGTAACGGAATTGAGCATGTTTCAGCAGAGGGTTGTAGTATGTGGACAATAATTGTACATAATCCATTTGCTGCTAAAGAAAATAACCCATTGAGAGATAGAACTGTCACTAACGCTTTGGGATATTTGAAAGCATATGAAGCAAGATATTCTCTTTAGATAAGATTCATCCAGCTGAGACATATTTCAGTATATTCATTAGCTTTAATCTTTGCCCAAATCTCCATTCTTTGCAATTTAAATTTGGTATTTTATACTCAGAAAGATTTACGTTTCATGAGCATCTGAAGTAGCATTACCAATATGAAAAAGTGTTTCGTACATTAATAAAGGATTGTTTTACAACTCATTTCTACAGTATGGGTACATGTAGTGTGAGTGCACTCACGCACAAGAAACTTTTTTAATGTATTCCTATTAATATGGCTTTTTTTCACCTAACAATCTATCAAAAAGAGAAAATCCTGTCAGCGTCACTAAATCCTCCTTTAAGGTTTCATTGATCTTAGCCTTAGAACAAGATTATGAAAACAGTCCTACACAGAGATAATGTCTAGAGGATTTTGGCTAATCTCAGCACTCATTTTAGATTAGATCTAGTCATATTCAGACACAGAGCTATTCTTGTAGATAACATATGCCTACCAGTGTTTACCCTTAATTAAGATGCAATAATTGCTTTTGTTTCCTTTGGTACTAACAAGAGTAATGCCAAATATATTCATAGACCTTTGATGATAAATGTCTTGTACTCAATGTATATATAGCATTCCAGGCTCAGGATCGATTTTCCCTGATGAAGAATTCTTTCGAACGGTGAAAACTTGCGCGGTGAATAACATAGTCTTCAGGCATCCTAATGTCTCAGACTGTACTCAGGTATTCAGCTCACTGCCTTATTCTTTAGTTTCCATTCTGCAGAAACTTGTATATATAAAGATTATTCGGATATCTTTTCGTCAGTGAGTGAATTATTTTGGGAAGGACAAAAAATAAGAAAAATGTGGAAATTACCATAGAAGTTGAAGAAAATATTTCCTTTCCACTGTATCAGTTTTCAGATGTCAGGCTGTAAATCGAGTCTTACAAAGACTAAGTTAGCAATATAAAGAAAACAGACTTCAGACTCCAGTGCTAAAATAATAATATGGATAATATTCTATACCTGAAATCTGTCATTCGATTACATAACTCTTCATGGATTTTCAAGTTCAGCAAATCATCAGTTTTCAGGGTGCCTGTATCAGAACATCTAAATGTTCTCTTCCTTCTAAATAAAATCATACGCAGTGATATTTGGGGTATCCGTTATTATAAATATATAACATTATCCAATGCATTGTTTTTCGTAAGGGAAAACATAACCCTCCAAGGGTGTAACATTTGTTTACAGCTGTGTCTCTGTTTCTGCGAGAACGTTTTGCTTTGCATTATTAGTTAATAGCAAGGGAAAATGGAGAGCAAAATTACTGCTGCATAAACAAACCTGTTACACAGATGCCTTCGATATTCCAAATGATGATGCTAGAGATTGTACAATTTATTTTTTTGCAGGGTCATTTTTGAATAACACAATAGTTTCGTTTACACAGTTTACCAGCCATAGTAATGACAGAATTATTTAGGGCTCAGTTCTTAAACACATTAAAGTTAATGATTAAAATCCCCTTGGCTTAAGCATTTGCACAGTAAGTCCTAGACTATCAGACATTTGTGTTGTGTAGCTAAAAAGCTACTTTTTTTCAGCAACAAAAGCAGTAGTGTCTTCCAGTACCAATTTCTCATAGGAGACTGACAAAACATCTTCCTGAAAATGCTCACATGTGTTCCTAGTATATCCTAACTTACAATGGGACTCAAGAACATTATACACATCTTTCTTACACGGATAACATGATATAAATAACATGATCTAAGTGAAAGCTGCAGTAGCAACAGAAGCAGTTGCTCTCTTTCCAGGTACATATTACAATTAAGTATTGTTCTGATGAACCAGTTAAAGTCATGTCTTTATATCTTCCTGCTTAACTTACACAAACTTCAGTATAGTGGCTGTTGCTATTATCGTTATTATTATTTTGTGTAATTACTTTATGTCTCAAAAGTCATTAATGCCCTATTTTAAAGCACCTGTTCTAACTAATGGTGTGTGATGTTAGAAGACAGAAGACAAAGGCAGGATGGGTTTTTGTTCATGTTAAACAATTAATACACTGAAAATAGCGCAGAGCCCAATAAATATTTGTATTATGCTATACTTGAATCTCAGATCACTGAGTTTTCTCACCTTTGCTTGATACCTTAGCTACTCTCTTTCCTTTCATTCTTCTTCAGTGAAGCACATCAATGTGTTTAACTTTTTGCATCTGCTTCAGACTCAGTGCCCAAGGATATCATTATAATTAAGCCTGTGCTATATTCGTGTTTTGCATAAGCATGGCTGTGCTTCAGTGGTTTTTCTGTTTTGTAATCTGGTATTATGTTTCGTATTGTCTCCAAGAAAGTTATCTATTCATTTCTCACAAAAGGTTGCTGATTTTCAAACTAAGTTGAGATAGTGGACCTTACCTATTCGTGTAATAATTAACGGTAAAACTCCTACTGACTTCAGACAGGTTCCTACCTCCATATTGATTTTTTTTCCATTTCACATCCCTATCCATTTATTTGAGTAACTTAATCACATTATCCTTTGGTGGGAATGGCTATACTTCATTCATTTTAACACAGTTCATCTGAGGAATATAAAGATATTAATATTAAATAATCTGCTGTGTTTAGCAGATCATAAATTTTATAGTATTGCTTATTATAAGCTTTATAACGTATTGCTTACTTAGCCATGAAATATCCAATGTGTATGCTCCTAATTAGGCTTGTTATACTCACTGAATTGTAGGGCAAGTTTGCAATGTACTTAGGACATAGTGGTTATTGGTTTTAAAAAGTCTGAGCCAAGGGACCTTTCTGGTTTCTATAGCTGACTCTGCCATGTGTGTTCTGTATAAGCTTGCACAAGTCATGTAATCAGCACTAAAACTTAGTAACTGAAGTCAGGAACCTGAGTAAATGGTCTTGGTACTGTGGAGGGTCTAAGAACCCAGCAGCCACAGCTAGCCAACCCATCAAGTCTTTCATCTCTCTCTCCCCACCAATTAACTCCATTTAACAGTCAGTGGTTAAGCCTGAATGTGTTGGCACAAACTTGTTTCCCCTTTGAGGGGAAACATACTTTTGAGTATGTACTCTACCTGCACTTTCTAGCTGCACTGACTGATGCTTTTGGAACACAGTGGATTGATGATACACTGCATACGGTACAGCTCCTATGGCTGTTTCTGCTACTTGGAATTACTGGCATAACTGTTTGTATAGAAGCCAGCCAGAAGCACTGGACTTGCTTCACAGGCATACATCAGCTATGTAAGATATGCACAATTTCTTCCTGAAAGCGAAAGGGATCAGAGACTGAAATACTTGAAATTCACTTCTTTTCACTTTGTTTCTGGTGTCTCTGGACATAGCACAGCAGGTCAAAGACCTTAATCTTTTAGGTCTATAATAAATTTGGAAATAGTATTAAGTTTTTCAAAATACAACCAGTCCATATTTCCAAGCAAGTATATGAGTACATAGGAGCCCTTCAGAGTGCAGATGTAGCATGTGCTTTGTAATTTCTGTTGTAGCATGTAAAACATAAAATATAACTGGCCACAGGAGTGGTTCAAAAATAATGTTGCAATTGTAAAGGAAACTAAAAATCTAGGCTTTTCTGCATTCCTAAATTGCGAAGTCCACCTTAAATGCAGAGACCTTTCAATTAAATAATTAAGAAGTACTAATTGCTGGGCTGGTTAACATATTTATTTTTTTCATGCTAAGATTTCTATGCATACACATTTGTGCATGCGTTTGGATGCACAAACGCCTAAATACCCAGTCTACACAATATCAGCACACAGCTCCTCCTCCCCAGTGGCTTTTCATTTAACACTCTGTACTCTGTATAGTTGTGAGCTGGTATATTCCTGCCAGAATATTGTTTTGAGCAATAGAGCCCAGCTACTGAAATAACCATCTGGAGTGGCTCTTCAGGAAAAGGTATCCAGGGCCCATCAGTGCTTATTGTGTTTGGAAAAGTTCAGAGGCTTGAGTAGCATAATGCTTAGTGATGTCTGCTACACTCTAAACATTTTATGTTTATAGCACAAACTTAATTTGTTGTTGACAGTGACAATTTCTCTGTTTATTTCACCCTGTAATCTTTGTCTGATTTCAAGTATGTCTGTAAATACTCGTGCCATTTTGGCAAACAAGTTATTAGCCCTTTCAAAGGTAAAGACATGAGAGCCCTTTGAAAGGTTAAGTCTTCTGGAGAGAGCAGAGTGCCTCTTGAAGGCGGAGGCCACTCTTCCTTTCCTTTGAAGATAATCAAAATATGGAGAGTAGCTGGTCATGAACAAAATGATCAGGGTGGCATAACGAAAGCTTATTGAATTTGTGCTGAGGATCCCAAAAACGGCAGTTCCATTTGTTCCACACAGTTTTATCCTCTAATTCCTAATCACAATACTGTCTTATTGTGCACAATGAAAAGACTAATTTGACTAAATCCATTCATAAATGACAAAATCAATAGTTCTCCTTTTGAAAGTCACTCAGCATATAGAATATGAGAATTTATGGTTAGTTTACTGCTGTCATGGATGGGTCTCTCTCTCTCTCTGGTAGTAACTGATAAAGCAGCTTTTGAAGTCAGACTGTCTCAATAAAGTACTTAAATCCATCTTAATGTACCCCAGGGAGGCAATTCTGAATTAACCTAGTACCTTAGTTTTGCAACAATAATAAGGTGAAAGGGAGTATGCAGCAGAAACTGATTATAATAAGTGATACAAAAGGAGACAGCAACAATGAGGCAGAAGTAGAATAGGAACTGGGATTAAGGGATCTCTCACCCAGCCATGTGCAAAAATGTTGAAAATTAATGTTGTATTGTTTAGCTAACAGCTGTCAAGTCATTCAAGTCATTGTAATATGTGGTATGCTTGCTTTCCTCTTCATCTCCCCAAGAGCGTATTAGAAATCATATTCTCTTTCTTCTGAAGAATGACAAAGTTAATCCTTCCTTGCATTGCTTTTAAGACAAACTCATAGTAAAGGCTGTCTCTTAAATTTGTCAGTTAGGATATTAACATGGTGTGAAACTTTGATGTTAAACTGGCATTTGGTGAATGGGGTTAAAAATCACTTAGGGTCATATTCTTCCTAGCTGTTGTATTTGTACGTAGTACAAGATGCAAAGGATGCAAATAGGCCCTCATACATTTGTGGTGCTGCTGTAGTAACAGAAAAACCCTGTATTCCTGACGTCAGCTAAATAGATATATTCTTCTGAGAACATACGACACCCAAAGGAGAGCAAGGAGGGATCCTAGGTTTTTTCTGTTGCATTAAAATCACATTTTCCCTATAATCATAATACAATAAAATAAAAAAAAAGAAAAAATGTCTTTATTAAACAGACTTGCAACCCAGTATTACCAGACATTCTTTAAATCTCGTATCAGGTAGTGCCCATATCACTCTATTCTGACATCTGTTATTATTTCTCTAATTCCAGTTATACTGGTTCATTGCTTTCCTTTTATACAGAAGGTGTAGTATTAATGAGTTATACTTGGGATTGAAAGGATTTAGTAAATGTTCTAAAACTTACAGAAGCAATGTTTAAAACTAATATTAAAAATTAAAATTAATCTTTTTTGTGATATTGCTGTATTTCTAAAATTTTGCTTATGCTAGAAGAGAATCAGAAATCAAAATAGGGTGGTTGGACATTTTTGTCTCTTGTAGATTCAAACTTTGGCTTCAGTAAGCAGAAGTTACACATGATGTCTTTTAGCCCTTGGTGTTTCCCTGAAAGGTGGCGATAACAATAGATGTTTGGAGCGTTTGCTTAACGCTAGGGAGCAATTGCTTTCAGTCTTACCTGTTCCTTTTGCTCTGATCCCTCCGTTTGTGAGATGGGGCAGCTGACCCAAATACCATGTGAACAAGGGTTAAGTTTTAAGGACATAAAACAGAACAAAGCTTTGCATACATTTCTTTGATGTTTAGCACCTCTTAGACAGTGCTAAGGCTTTTTTACTTTTTTAGATATCAGTTGATTCTTACAAAAAAGCAAATTGAAAAATACTGTTTCAACCGTTGTGTTGTTCTGGTGCTGATTAGCCTGGAAAATCACTGTGTTGGAACTACTCTGCGGAAGGGTTTTCATTTTTTACCAACAACATCCTTTAAAGAAATTTAAAATACATCTACTATTAGATTGTGGTAGCTTTAATGTAGATGGAAAAAGAAGAATAATTTCATTCAAATCAGAGTATTCTTAATTTTTAGCATGTAAACGACTTATGCCAGAAGTAAGAAGCATCTGGAGCTTGCAACAAGTGAGGACGCACTCACACATAACAGTCTTGGGGATTGTTAGTAAATATACTTCTGAGTCACTGCAAATAGATGCAGTGTTGTCCCAGAGAAACTTGTATTCTCTGAGAACACAGTGTAGCAGTACCTGCATAATGAAATACTACCCTTCATCAGCACTTGATTTTAGAAACATGCTTCCTCCATTTTGGGTGACTCCACTGAAAAAATGCTGCAAATGCATTAACTGATTGAAGTCTTCACCATTCCAGACTCCCAGCAATTAGGGAAAACTTGGAACTGTGAAGCAACCATTTTTTTAAATAACAGTCAAAATTATCAGAAAGAATTTTCTTAGTAATTTGTTGTTATTCTAGATAGAAATATGATGCAAGGTGGTACTTACTTAGGAAAGCAAATTGAATATTTTGATTCTGAAGTGAATTAAATAACATCCCCCTACAACTTTGAGCAGCCTTTGAATCATGCGGTAGCTCAGACCCAGCATTTGCTTCTTGGCGACCTAAGGGTGTTTCCATGGTGATTTGCATTTGCTGTTTGCCCAAGTGCTCAGCTTGGTACGACTTAGCGGTACTTGAGTACTCTGAAATTATCCTCTTCAAAATAGAGATACTTACACCTTGTAATATCTTTATATTCTCACCACTACCACCCTTCTCTGCGCTGTCATTTCAAACCCTCTGTGCTCAGTGCAATATTCTTCTAAATATTTCTTTTTATGATTCACCCTACAAATGAGCACTACTTTGTTACACATCACTTAGTTACGCTCTCCCTGTACTCATTATGTCACCCCTTGTGGATAGTGTTGCAGAATATCCAAGATACTTGAAACAAGACACTTGGAACACAAAAATTCAATGAAAAAACCTAAAATTAAGTGAAAGAAAATGTTTCCATACCCAAGTACGATTAGGTTTTTATTGATTTTCCTTTTCTATCAAGGAAAATTATTTTTAAAGCCCCCTGTTTATCATCATTTATCAGTTCAGTTAAAAAAATCCCAAGATGAGTAATACCATATAAAGAGTTACTGTTGTGGGTATATTGCCTCTGAGCAGCAGGAACCATTTCATCAGTTCATGCTGTGAGCTCTGTCTCCTGAGCCTCTGCAGTACTTCTCCTGGAGGCTCACTGCAAGCAGTAGTCTTGCTTTTCTTGAAGTCTTGTTGCTATACGATATACTTACAGTGAATCACTTCTCGATCCTAGTAGAAAGAACACAGGACAGTTCAATTATTTCTTTTGCTTTCATACTTTTCTAAATTAAGGAAGTTCCTGGACCTTTATACGCTACAAAACAAAACACCCAGTACCTGATGAGGTTAAACAAGCAATCATCACTAAGCCATAAATATTCACCTGCACCTATAGTGGTCACAGTCTTCATATCAGCTGCCAGCTGGTCAGAGGCTAATCCACTGCAGTCTAGCTTTGATCTGTTAAAATATTCTTTCTTCAGCCAAACTGTCTGAACACTAGAACAGCTTATGTTAGCTCTTTCCATGAGTTTATAAACTGAAACCAACCTTGACCCAGGCTTTCCACTCATTCCACAGCCCTTCTTTCCCATGCTTTTGGCCTGCTAAAAAAAGTGATTTTCTAATGATTACAAGGGAAAGATCAACTACAAGCAAATTGAAATAGTACATAAGATGCATATTCTGTAAACAAATACTATTTTTCTCTAACAAGGGATTTTCTCATCAATCTGTATTTTGTTCTTTCCTTTGGCTGAACTGGGGTCAGCCACTTCTGTTGTATTGCTTGCTGTGATTTTTTTAAAGATTGTCATCATTACATGGCAATAATCTGTGCAACATTGTTTTCTAGAGGGCATTTTCACCTTTATCAGGCAGGGTTTTCTTCCCTTAATAATTTCTCACAAATAATATGCTCGCAGCTGTATTTTTGTGCAACTGCAGCGATTTGGTGCAAAGTTGGTCATTGAAGAACCGAATACTGAAGCCTGCACACTCCATTCATTTTTACACAAAAGTGCAAGTCATCATTTTGTGGATACAAATTCTGACCTTTTTTGTGTGGTTACAATTGTGACCCTTTTCAGTTTTTGGTTTTGATTTTTTTTTTTTTTCCAAAAGCTTCCTCAGCTGAACACTTCAGCTGGCAGTTTAGGTTGACAGATTTGTTAGCAGACGGCAGAACAGGAGAAAGCCAGGCTGATGATGGGCCTGGAAGGTGAGCACAAAAACCTTAAAAAGCTGGTAGAGGCAGTGAATGAGAAATTAATGCCAGTGGTAATAAGATAATTATCATTGCCAAAAAGGCATTTTTTTAGCAACTGTTCCTTACAAAGACTGAAAATGGTCAGTACCAGCTACAGGAGGCATTTTAAAAGGATCCTGATATACCAAAAGTTCATATCGATTGTTTTAACATTCAAGACAACGGTGCAGAACGGAGCTGTTTAGACAATGACCTGGATACAGAAAGAAGATCCGAGAAGCAAGGTAAATAGCACAGAGACCGCAAGTGCAAGCACTGAAGATATGCGGGATTTTCCACTAATGATAAAAGGGAAAAGCTTTTAATAGTGTAGCTGCAAGAGCTCAGTTTTCATTATCCAAGATTTAAAAACATGGATAAACTTTTCCTCATGCCTCAGATTTAAAATCCACAGGGTGCAAGATGGATAGATGCTGGAGGGTGGATATACATTGATTTCTCAACTAGCTTTTTTATTTGAAAGCCTGTTAAATAAATGCATTTCAAAATGTGAATACTGTTTCTAAAACTTTCAGCAAATGCTGGTTTTATGCCATCATCTGTCTCTATGAGATGTAAATTACTACAGTAGTGCATACTGGACGCTCAGAATCAGGCACCTATTGAACAGGATGGTTTACAAATACAGAAACAACAAAACCAGTTACTGTTTAAGAGCATGGAAAAACTGCGAGAGAGATGAATATGAAGGCTAACTGGACCAGCTTAGATAAGAGAGATTGAAGGGGGTTTATGTTCTCAGAGTAGAAATTAATACATATTTGTATATAATCTGTAGGGTTTTGCAGTATGAAATAGAGGTATGTGCCAAATCTGATCTCCTTCACCTTCTAGAGCTTCAGTTAACAGGGCATCATCCTCCACCCACAACACATTAGACATAAGTGTTCTGTTTCTAAGGCCAAATTCTTTCAACTTGCAGATTTCCACTTGTGTTTAAAGTTCAATTTTACATACATATGGTTTTGAGAAAAATAGCATCAGTATAAAAGCTAGCTTAACCAAAGAGTAAATAATATATCTTTTCCTTACTGTTTTCACCATGAATCAATGTTTAAAATGTGGAGAAAGTAATTTTAAAAGCTTCCTGGGATTATTTTTTTAAAGGTACAGTGTTTTAATTTATCATTTAAAATGTGCTGACAATAAGCACGTTTTAAAACCTTATGGCACAATGCATCAGGTTACCTAATATTAATTTACTTTTTGTAGTTTATTTAATATAGTATTGACTGAATTAGCATTTGGATTAATGGCCTTTTAAATGCTCAAAGACTGAAGCAGTTGTCTAGTAAGATGAGAAGATGGTCATGAGGCTGAAATAGTTGGCCAATCAGCTTTTTTATAAATAAATTAAAGATTGTGTAAACCAAAGCAATGTTGAGAATTAGGGCTTTCTAATGAGATCATCACTTCTAAATCAATACCAACAGGGTACACGCTTTTGTTTGATGTTCTCTATGTACTTGAGAGAATTTCAGTAATCAATCACTGGCGTTCTGGCTTGCAGATGCAAAGAAGTCCACCGCAGTGAAATGTTTAAGACTGCAAAGTATAACTGTGCGCAAGTGCAAGGAATGTAAATGGATGTTTCCAAAATGGAATGGCTGAACTTTCATAATCATATGTTAAACCCACTGAAAATCATACAGTGGATTGAATTTGAAGCTGATCCTTTGTAAAAATAAGGGGATGCATAATTTGCCTAATCTAAACTTACTCATGAGAGGAATCTCAGCTACCATTTTCTCTGCTGAGCTCAATATAGTTTAAGGGGATAAAAGAAGCAGTCATGATGATGGCAGGGAATTCAGGAGAGAACAAACGGTAAAACTTTTCCCACTCTATGTATGGAATCTGATTCCAGTACTGCCATCTTCAATTGCATTTGCCATATCTGCATATCCATTTCTTTTCATGGTTATTTCTCTGTTTCTTTTTTCTTTCCCTTTCTTTCCCTGTCACTATGAAGACTTTCATGTACTGACTTCCAAAAACCTGTGAGCAATTGACAATATAAAATCAACAATGGGATAATCTCTGCTCTTTATTATTTCACACTTTATTTTCCAGTGTGTTGAATAATTCTTTGCACCTGTGCTCCTTAGAAATACGTTACTTTTTTTTTTTTTTAACATATGCCAGTTAAAGTACATAGTGAATCCCTTGAATTCTTTCTAACTTTATCAGTGAGGAAGTCCAGTTGTGACTACTGGGTTCTCTGTACAAGACTGTTGGATTTGCAGTCCATCCATAAAAAAGAAACAGTGAGGAATCGGGCTATCATGACTGTGTGCCTCAAGTTAGTAAATTCTGTGAGGTTTTCCTTTGGTTTTCTTGAAACAAGACTCGTTATTCTTCTCTTCTCTGGTGGATCTCCCAAATAGCTGTTTTAATGGAATTATTGTTGTTACCCACAGACAAAACTGAAACCGTAATTTGTGTAAAACACAAGAATTTGTAGAAAGTTATTTCCTATTCTCTTAAGCACTGTGAGTGGAAGGGAATTCTGGGCTGTTCCTCCAGCTGGCAGCACACTGCCTGGAGGACAGGGTAGCTTCAAGCTACCTTTGTGCTGTCTGGTCTGTGTGTGCAATCCTGGATGGCTTAAGCAACTATTGGGATTTTTACCAAATGCACCAGATGTAGAAAAGGGCACAGATAAATGCTGTCCTCAGCTGATTAACCATTCCCTTATGAAGTTTCTGCTGTGTCTGTGAAATTATGGGAAACAGTGTTTTGCTAAAACACCATTAATTTTTAAGCATGGTTTCCAATATGAAATATTTTTATTTTGGCTATTCATTTTTAATGACTGCATAATGCAACTCAGCAAAGTTAGCAAACTATACAAAGCAAACCAAGAAAAAAGATGAAGCTATTAACATCAAATATTTGCATAAAAGCCATGAAATACTGAAGCAAAAACTTTGTAGGTAACTGGCAGTCATGCAATGAAGAGAAAATGTACAGAAACTTCAATTAAAACATCAGTTTATCACAACAAAGTTTTGGTGCTACATTTACTGCATATGCCCTTCTGACAGAAAGTTCTTCAGAAAAGTTATTCTTTTAGTTAGGGGATATAATAATGGAGATTATTACTAATATATTGTGTCATGGAGACATGTTCATCAGTGTCCCCGTTGTGAATTCAGTGGATGATCATACCTGCTATCTTATAGCATACCTTTGCCGGCAGCTGTGGATGATAGCATTCAGTATCACTTGGCTGTCCTACCAAGCCCATCAGCTTTAAGTTACTGAAAGCAAATCTCTCACATGCTTTATCTTAGCGAAGAAATCTCTGCCTTCAAAACATAGGTTTGTGCCTTTGCCTACCCATAAAACATACAAATGACCAATTTCACTTTATAACTTCTAAGTTAGTAAACACCATGAAAACTTAAAATGAGGTGTTTTGCTTGTACTGCCTGTGTATTAAGGATCTTATGGAATATCTTTTCAGATGGTCAAAAAATATAGTGAAAAATCAGTCACACTTGAATCTGTGGGAGCTGGATTATTTAAAGAGTAGAAGTGTTATACGGATAGATTCCAAAAACTGGTGAAAGAGCAGAACGTCTGTAGACAAAGTATGAAAGGAAGTTAGCAATCAATATAAACATGTTTTACTCCTTTGTTTTAGGCTACAGTTCAACATTTAGGGGGGATTAAACATTTTAAATTCTTCTTTAAAGATCTTTGAGATTGTGGCAATTTCCCAGGGTAATGGGCCTCAGTAAGGAGAAGAGAACATAACACTGAATTACATTAGAAAGGACTCACAATTGTTAACCCAGCTAGTCAGGGAAGTCAGGAAACTTATTTATGTATCTGCATCGTATACATATGCACATAATAGTAAAGTAGCATTTGAAGATTTTTTCATAGAAGAATAACCATATAAATGTGCAAATAAGCAAATTTTTATTTTCATTTACTAAAGAACTTCAGTTGACAGTTGTGCCGGGTGCCCTGAAGACCCTTAAGACCTAAGTGAATGCAATGGTACAACATAAAGTCACATTTATAACTTTAGCAAAATGAGGGGTATATTCATAAATTAGTTTTGTATGTCTCAGACCTCTGAGTGAACTCTACAAGTGTTGTATTATTTAATGATACTACTGGAAACCAGCTTGATATTTCACATGAACTGTACCATGAGAGTATATTCATTCCAGGACCGCAGTTGCTTATGTTCATATTCCTTGGATATTTGCACTTAACTGATGTAGAAAGTTTGACATAGAATTCTGTTTGCCAGTTGTTTTATAAAAAAAGAGTTGGAGGCAGAAGGTGTAGGTACAGTGATAGACATAATAAGCATGTGTATGTGTGTCTGTGTGCGGATATGTGTGCATAAATATATGTGCATGTAGATGGTGGATATTACTGTCATCAGCTATTTAAGGGTCCATGGATAAAGGTCAAATGTAAGTACTAATCTTTGATCTGTTGTTTCCCTCATTGACACCAAGTGCACAGCCCTCGTCGCCTTCAGGGGGACCTGTGATAGGCTAATCCTAAAGGCTTGTGAAATACAGATTTCCTAATGGTTCAGATGGGACTCTGTGCACTAATTAACATTTTATTTTATGGCAGCCCTTTCTTCTGTCCTATGCCTGTATGCTCCCTTAGTGGAGTGAACAGATGTAGTCACGCATCTCTTATGCTTGGCAGAAGATGGATGTCACTCCTTAGAATAAATGTACTTAGTCAACATCAACATCTGTCTGTATGGCTGCCTTCCATGTGTGGAGAATTTTCCGAATTCATCATTGCAGGACTTTGCTTACTTTTATGTTGTCCAGACAACAACTTTTTCTTGCCTTTTCTTTGATCTTTGTATTCTTTAAGTTTGAAATGTGTAAAATATTTCAGCTTGTAGCTGCTAAAACATTTTTTTCAGAAAGTATATACGCAGGATCTTTCTGTAAGGGAATATCACAGAATCATTAGGGCTGGAAAGGACCTTTAAGATCATCAAGTCCAACCATCAACCCAATACCACCATGCCCAATAAACCATGTCCTGAAGTGCCATGTCTACATTTTTTTTGAATACTTCCAGTAATGGTGGCTCCACCACCTCCTTGGGCAGCCTATTCCAATGTTTGACCAGAAGCTAAAATTTGTCCTATTGTAATAACTGAATTTTCTGATTTATAAAACACAGTTACTTGAAAAAAGACTCAATATTTTGCCTCCAACATCTCAACCTTTGATGGTGTTATCTTCCTTAATTATAGTACACCGGAGTCACTACATTCATTTTTAAGCAACCTGAGAAGGCACTATACACTTCTCATGAAAACTAATTGGCAAGTTTTGTCACTATAGATGTATATTCAGAACAATAATGTGGAGGTTTTGTGTGACTCAAGTACATCACTCCATTTCTTTTAAAATGCTTCAGCTATATTTACGAAGCTTTTGCATGGTTATTTCAAAATATTATCATATGTGTTAATAATGGGTGTTTGTCACTTCCAGGCTTTATTCTTTTTTCTAACATTTAAAAAGGGATAGGCACTGGAGGAAACACTTCTCATGGCCTTGTGCTCTGGGGCACGCATGTTTTTTTCTGTTGTACAGTTAATTTCTTTCAGCAGTTTTCTGCACACTCAAACATCTCATCTGTGCTGCATTCTGTCAAAGTTCTCTTTTATTTTTGTATGTTGTGTACACATACATACACATGCCATCACATCTCCCTCCTCTCAGACAGACATACACCCCCACACACACACCCAGCCCCCTGCTAATTCTCATCTTAACCTTTCCAGTGGGGTTACTTTCCAAGGGGGCTTTTTCACTAAATACTTTGCAGAATGCACAAGTAATAAATAGGGAGAAAATAACAAGAAAAGAGACTAAGATCTGGTTTCTCCACAGAACAAGTCTACTAGGTGTTATTGCAAATTCCAATTCTTATGTCATGTTTCCTATATGTGCCTCAGGGAGCAGTCCCCAGAGGGTCAAGAGTTGTATTCAGTTTCTGTGCCCATCAAGTCTTTGTTATCTGGTAAACCTGTGAACATACATGTCAGAGTGACAGCTCTGACCAGTATCTTTGTGATGTTGGCACCTGAACACTGGGAAGCAGAGTGAGACCACCAACTTACTGCATGTAGACCACAAAGTAACTTTTAGAATAGTAGAATTTTAACTAACAGCCATACAAAAGAAAGCCAGTAATGAGGTTTCACCTGAGATCTGGTCCTATACCTGCCTATGTTAGATCATTAAATTGCCTTTTCCACCTGCTTTTTGGAAAAAAACTAATTAATGCTCTTTTCTTACATGGCTTCAGTCTGATATTAAGCAGCTCAATATTCCCATCGATGATTAAAATTAAATAAGCAGTCTCTCAAAAAAGTATATGATTAATTAATAAACTTTGAAAAAAATAATTCATTTTCATTTTTAAGAAAGTATTTTACTGGTAGATATTATGAAGGCACAGGACATGATGATATGTGCAATAAAATACTGTTAAATTCCACTTCCTCGTTTATCTTTTTCCCTCTCTTTTGTTCTATTTGTAGTAAATTCCTCAAAGATCATTTAATCTAATTAAAATTGAGAAAAGTACCTAATTCAAATAGGTAAGCTAGAGGTGCCGTCTCCTTCACTATGAAATACCGGTGTGAAACTGGTGTCACTTGCCACCTTTCACTTTCAGAAAAAGTAGGAATGACTTCTACCTGGAAGTTGCAAACCCTGCATTTGTATTTCCCTGAAACCAGTGTTTTTGTGTTATACTTTACACAAAAGCGTGTGTATGTACACACGTGTGTAGATTATATAGATCATTTGTACTATATTTGAACCTTTCCTTATATTAAAAATGGACTCATGGTGGTTGACCTGTACTATTATGCTTGTTGGCAAAACTAGCAAAAGAAATTGGCTTGTCTCTCTTAGGAAAAAAATATCTTGTTTCCTCCCACACTAGAAATGGTCCCTTCGACATTAAAATTGATGCAGTAGGTAGTGGTGCAGTATATTTTGTACCAGTTCTATCACTCAGTAACATTTAGGCCTGTTGGTTGGTTACCACATACAAATGCTAAATATGATGGATTTGTTTTCAAAACATTTTTAAAAATAAGGAAAAGGTGGAGAGTGCACTTCATGGAAGCTTCCCTGTGAATTTTAACACACTAGGATGTAAATGTAATAAGTTTCTATGCCAAGAGGCTAAATAGAAACTGATGTCCTCAGTGTAGGTTATTTGCACTAAACAATCAAATTTTAGAATTCACTAAAACTACGAAGATAGATAGAAAAATGTGAATTATGTTTATCTAATACATTTTACTATTCATCTTATGGCTTAGGAATCGCTACAGGACTTTTTTTCAGTTGATCTGTTTCCACATGACATCATCAGGTCCAATACTCCACTCCACAGATGCATGTCTTACAGCATCTAATGTTGGAACTAATTACAGCAATTAATGTTGGAAATAATTAAGTTTTTTGATCTAGACTGTTACCTAAATCATGTGACCACTTCAATCACAGTTTTAAGGGTAGAAAATCACTGGATAAATTGCATAAAGATATTAGCAGATGCAAAGGATTGCAATACATTTGAATTGCTGCTTCTAATACATTTGCAACTTCTGGAACTGCTCTAATGTTCAGCGTATATGCAATTACTTCTGACACTGAAGGGAGAAAGTGCCTGTCATGAATTTTAATCCAATAACCTTCTGGATTCTCCTCAGCAGCTTTTTCCTGTCTTTCGTTGTTAAAGCAATGCAGACATATTTGAGAAGTGGATTTCACAATGCATTGTAAAAGAATTTACTGCTTGAAAAGTTTACTGAAAAATGTAATTTACAGTTTGAAAGCTAAACAAAGAACAGTTAAAAAACTACTGTTGTAAATTGTACATGACATGAAAATATCTCACTTTTGGTGGTAAGACTCATTGATCCATCATTGACTAATTTAAGTGAAACTATTGTAATAATGATAGTAAAAATTACCGATAAACCAAGTTTTCAACATATTTTATGCCTATGGCTGAAGTCCTGACTAGTAGAAAAGGGCTTCGTGCTGTGGGTAAGATAATGTGGCTTATGTGGCTACTCACGTAGTCAAGCAAACAATATGTCACACACTCCACCACTAATTTCACCATCTGAAAGCAGCAATGTGTGCCCAGGTGGCCAAGAAGGCCAACAGCGTCCTGGCCTGTATCAGCAATAGTGTGGCCAGCAGGAGTAGGGAAGTGATTGTGCCCCTGTACTCAGCACTGGTAAGGTCGCACCTTGAATACTGTGTTCAGTTTTGGGCCCCTCACTACAAGAAGGATGCTGAGGTGCTGGAGCGTGTCCAGAGAAGGGCAACGAAGCTGGTGAGGGGGCTGGAGCACAAGTCTTATGAGGAGCGGCTGAGGGAACTGGGGTTGTTCAGTCTGGAGAGGAGGAGGCTGTAGAGGCTGTATCGCTCTCTACAACTACCTGAAAGGGGGTTGTGGCGACGAGGGTGTTGGCCTCTTCTCCCAAGTAACTAGCGATAGGACGAGAGGAAATGGCCTCAAGTTGCGCCATTTGGAGGTTTAGACTGGATATTAGGAAAAATTTCTTCACTGAGGGGGTGGTCAGGCATTGGAACAGGCTGCCCAGGGAGGTGGTGGAGTCACTCTCTCTGGAAGTGTTCAAGAAATGTGTGGATGTGGCGCTTCAGGACATGGTTTAGGGGACATGGTGGCGCTGGATTAATGGTTGGACTTGATGATCTTGAAGGTCCTTTCCAACCTAGTGATTCTGTAATGTCTAAGATTTGAGGTTTTATCTCACTCTTCAGCTCAGAAAGGGTTACTGAGAAATCCTCTAATAAGCTGTGAAGGTAGATAGCTGCTATAAGAAGAGCACTATGATCAGTGTGTTGTGCAAAAAACACGTGTTCAGAAAACTAAGACAATCAAAAATACTTCTATTTCAGGAAACAGGGAAGAAAACTTTCAGATATGTACTCTGAAGTGTTCAGCATTCTGGAGGACATCTTTTATTTATTGAGATACATATATATTTTGTTGCATCACAATGAAGCTCACAATGTATAATAAAAACCTTTGATATATTAGTTAATGTAAAGGTGGCTATGGGTAGTGTAGTGAGCTTATTGTTCTGTTGCTTACCAACTCATCAGAAAATGGTTTCCTGGGAGTTAGCACTGTATGTTTCATTTTCAGCAGGGTACGTCATAGTGTGTTTCCTGTCTCTTCAGGAAGGAGTACACAGGTCATGGCTGCTGTCACAACTTCTCCGCTATCTCATCCTGCCAAAGAGATAGTTCCACATTGCTGGAAATTCATAAAATGTCTCTTAGGTCTTGCTTGTTGTAATCCTTCCATTTCTCTTTGGTTAGCATTGGTAGAGAATGTCATAAAGTTGTTTACAACCCATGTGTAACAGGCCTGTCTTCCACTGTTTCAGCACATGATTTAAATAAGACATCGTGGAAGAGTCTCTGCTACATCTTTGTAGCCTATGTCTGTATTTCATCATCTGTTTCTTCTGTGAGAACATAGATACTGTGAGGCTGACATATCATATGTGAGCGTATTTGAAATGTTGTAAAACACCTGGCCACCAGCATCTTGACATTCTTGATAGAAAACTCTGGTTTTTCAAGCAAGTCTTGGAGCCCTTAGTGTAAAACTCACACTAAAAAGAAAGAACATCATGTTTAGTATAATAAAGATGTTATGGTCAGTCTCCTAAAAGAATAAGCTTCACCGAGAAGATCCCTATTTCTTTTTGTTCTAGATTCCCCTCCCCCCACACCTTTGTTTGTAGTGGTCAGTTGAGTAGATCAGTATAATTTCAAATTCTGAATAGACTGTTATGATCACCCAATGTCTGGTTCATCATTTGAAGATAGGGCCTAAATGTCATCACACATTTGGGCCCTAGTCTGATTCTTTGTGTAACGAAGATGAAGATTAAATACCATAAAATTTATTAGAACAGTCTATAACAAGTTTAGCAGACGTAATCCTCTTTTTTTGCAGGTTTTAACAATCATGTTTTTCCTGCACAAATTCAGGAACAAGCATTTAACACCCACTGGTTTCAAAGCCAAGGGAATTAAGCAGGTGCTTAAAGTTAATGAGGTACTTAATTGCTTTGTAGAACCAAGATGGACTGTTGCATTGCAGGTACAATGAGAAATTGTCACTGATTTCCTTTCTGAGTGAGGAGATTTTTAAGGATCAAGATCTCAGTTGCAGTCCATCTTTTCACCATTTATGCATAAGTTGGTGGTTGAAAATTGTAATGTTCTGTTGCAATCTGCGTGGATTCAGTTACAGCATCATTAAAACCATTCTAGCTTGATCAAATGATTTTATAAATTTTCTAAATAGGATGACTGAAACCACGGAGGGCTGAGTAATGCCTAAGCATTTTATGGCGCTGCTGTTTTAGCAAAATACAGTCCATGTCAAATCATACAGACCAAGAAGGTCTACAGCAGTGAGGTGAGTGAGTCATAAGAACAGACTTTCATCTTGACAGGTGGGACATACTGTCTCGGGGGAGTGGACCAGGGAGAAGGAAAAACATTGATGGCTGGAAACATGTGAATATTTTTATTGGAAGGAGGCATTTTTATCACAGAAGATACCTTTACATTGGAAATGTTACGGCAGATTTTAGCGCTCAGCTGCACTGATGAAAATCCATTGTTGTACCCTGTGGCATACCGAGCTGTATACTGGCTGGCCATTGGCATTGCGGGTGAGAGAGGATTCGAGCAACCTTACCAGCTATTTTGTTAGAGCAAATACGATCAGATACAAAGCAGGGGGAGTGTTTATTTCTGTCAGAAAACAATGTGACTGTAGTTGTGGTTGGTCACTCTAAACAGCATAGCACTGAGAAGTAGTTCGAATTCACCTTGAATCATTAACACTGCATTTGTGCACTAAATCTTACCCTAATGGAAATAATTTACTATCCACATATGCTTTTTAATTAGCATGGCCAACATCTGTTACATTTTCCCCATCTTTAAAGTACAGAGTAGTATTTTACTCTTGCATGTTAATGTTTGTTATGGCAGCAAAGAATCCACTTCAAGAGGAAAGGCAATTTTAAAATTTGTGTCTCAGAGTAACTTTAAACCATTTACAGTATTTCTACTTAGAATAATTCCAGAGGTGTGTCTATTTATCTTCTGCATTAAAATTCAAGAAAAAGGCTTAGCTTTTGGCTTGCCTTCGGGGCTAAGCTGTGCAGCAGACATGCTTCTCTGAGATAATTTGTTTTCTAATTGCCATTCGTTTGCTGAAATACAATTAAAGTTATTGCTCTAATATTAACATCAACATCTTGATTGCCTTATCAGAATATGAATATGTATTTTTCTTACTCTGCTTAAAGACATCTTTCACTAACTTTCTCTGAACATTTAGCTCTTAATTAAACAGAATTTTTAATTCACCTGTAACAGCACTTTTCCAACAACTGCTGCCAGTTTGTTGGAGCATCACACCTTAGATTTGTGTCCGGGGTGACATCACATACTGTCATTACACCAGGGCACGTGTTAACCTTGAATACCTGTGCCTTTGAGTCAGCTCATACAAATCATTTGATCTTTGTATAATTGCCAAAATTGATTTTGAAAGCAGGCAAATCTAAGTCAAACACAGATTTCATTAAGAACTGGAGTGTGGCAAGCAGTTGTGTGAAAGCACTGACCAGCCAGTTTACCTAAAGTGCACAAAAGGGGTACTCAGGCCGCAAGATAAGAAAGACATTACATAGTTTACTTAAAAATAATGAGGGAGTGTTACTTAGCAGTACAGCTGTGTGCTCCCCTTATTTTGTTTGTGGTTTAGAGAACCATACATTTACTATAGTCGAAACAGAATTACCAAAAGAAAATGAGCACATTTTTATTATTAAAACGGTCTTTATAAACTTCTTCAGCTTTCTTTTTAACACTGCTTTACAAAGATGTTTAATGAACAGGATTCTTTCAATCAGTAAAAGCAGGAGAATGTTCCAAAATAGTTACCTAAATGAACAGGCCATTTGGGATGGCAAAAAACGGAGATATAGTGAAGAAGCAGTCCCATTTGGTGATGAAATTGTTCTTTTTGCTCTGAGAGATCCTTTTAAATTTTTTTTCTCATTTAGTAATTTTCCTTTTATGATAGTGTATCTTATTTCCCATACCTCATTAGTTTCCGAGCACATATGAATATCCCACTGAGTTACACAGAAATTTTTTTAATATGATAGAAATGCAAAATTGAATCCTAGTTTAAAAAAAAAATAATGAAATTGACATTTATGCTCTAGTGAGTTGTTCTCTGAAATGAATTCAGTGTATAATAATCAGCAAAAATTAATTTGTAATTTATATCATGTAGGGGGTAATTGTTCCATGTTATAGAACTTCTGTATTTTAAAACTCAAAGAGCAGCCTTTATTGACCTTTCAACAGACCTCAGGTAGCAGAGATCAAGTGCGTGTTTGTTTTCTTGGGGGGAAAACATTTTTAAGTGTTATTATAGGCTTTTGAAAAATACTGAGATCTTTGCTTTCCAGTCCTTTTGTCAGCATAAGTAAAACTCATGGGTGTTCTGCATTGCCTCTTTTATGTCATGATAGAGGGGCATGTGGCTTTTTAGCCCGGATCATTCAAATTCTCTTCTGTCTTTGAGCATATTGCTATGAACTATCTAGTAGTTATTATCTGGACAGTCATTCATGTCAGGACTCAAGATAATTATATGGTTGTGGTTGCACAACACATAATAAATGCAAATGTGAGAAGCCTGCCATGGATTGAGGACTGGGGGAGAATCTGCAAATGTCTGTGGAAAGGAAAAAATAAAGGAAAAAAGAGTCCATTATACTAAATGTGTGCCTGCAAATGAGGATGAACAGTTGACTAGGACCAGCTATTTGTTTTTCCCCAGACAGGAATTTAAATGTAGGTTTGAATTTAGTTTCATGTTGTCTTTTATACCTTCATCAGACCTTCATTCAGACCAGACCAGATTCGCTCCGCAGATTAGAGTGTCCGGCAATTCTTAATCTGTCTGTTAAATATAGTAACACACTTTTGGATGGTGTTTTATTCCATGAATAGATAATCATCAGAATTAATAGAAATTCAGTAACTGTATCAGTGATTTTGCTTTTTAGTGTAGAGTGGCTTCAGTGACTGAGAAGAATCAACCTGCAGATAAAAGCATGCTGTTTAAAAGATGTGCTTCCAGACCACATATTAATAGTCTGGTTTGGATTTGGATTTCTAAGCTCTAAATTTTGAGACTTAAGATTAGTAATATTAGCTTACTATAGAAGGCTTTAGTTGTGCTTTTATAGAAACAAGTCCGTTTAGCAGTAGTTGTTGGCTTCAAAAAAAGCTATGCTGATAGTCTTTGGAGAGATTTTTCAATTAAAAAAAATATCAAAACTGCTAGAAATACTGTGCTGTAATGAAACTCTTAGGATCACTACATCTCCTTATTAGTGCAGCAATCGTGGAAGTTTTTTATGAGAGTCCCGCTATGATAAAATGTATAATACTTATTTAGAAATTTACACAGAAGTAGCTACAAGCCTTGTAGAGCGTACAAGCTCTTTCATGTTTCAAGAAACCAGTGTGTCCTGTTGCTATGCTATCTCATGTTTGGAATTGCCTAAAGTGCCTTTTTAGTGCATAGATGCTGCAGAAAATCAACTTGCCTCATTGATTTCAATGAGCATTTCCAAGGTCAAATGTTATTCAGCTGTAAAATTATCTATTAGATTTTTTTACTAAGGGAAACCATCTGAGTATTGAAGGACAAGATAATAGTCCATTTACAGAATACAAAGGAATGCATTTTGTTTGTTCAGCACATCAAAACAGTAGGGATGTGCTGTGGTTCTCAACTTTTATTTATAGCATTACAAACCTTAAGATGATCACCAGTTGTGAGCAAGATATACTTAGAAATAGAGGACTGTAGAAAATCATAGTTGTAGGTATACCACAAGTATATGTAGAATAGACCTGGGAAAAGGAAGGCAAGCTTAAGATTTCTTGAAAATTGCCTAAAAAAAAAAAAAAAAAAAAAAATTAAAAAAAATTTGACCAACTAAAAAAAACGCATTAAAAGTAATATCTGACCAGAAGATAATTTTGGGAGTTGTTTTTTAGAGCATTGGATATGTACGTGGGGGAGAGAGGGTAAACTAAACTCCTTTGATTCTACAGAGACACAACTGATATTTTCCAACAGATGCTCTTTTTCAGGGGAATATCTGAGCTGTTGCATTTTTATTTTTAAAATTATTTTTCAAATAGCTTTTGTATTTTGCTTGGGAGGAAAAACAACATAAAATATTTTTGTTCAACACTTTTTAGCGAGAAGCCGTTTTTGTTTGCATTTTTTAGTTTTAGTTTTGTATTAGAATTTTTTTTACTAGGAAAATTCAGTCAGTCTTACAAATGAAGCTGTGGTCCTCCATGTATGTGAGTTCGGGCAGTAAAACCTAAGGCATAGCATGCTACCTCCTGAAGCCAAGCGCTAATAGCCTGTAAGCATGTTATACTCTTTTCTTAATATGTAAGAAAAGAGTAGAAATCCTTCTCCTGCTTGTTAGCTGGGAGCCACAAGAAAACTGTTCAGTTCAGAGAGTGAGAGAGCAAAACCCTCCCAGGCAGATGATCAGGGTGGTAGAGAAAGCTCCTCAAAGTCCAGAAAGTATTTGCCTCTATTGTACTACCCGCTTCTTCCAACAGCCTGAGTGATATCTTGCTTCCGACAGGAAAAACTCCTCTCCAGGTTCCAGTACGCTTGCCTTCCCTCATTAAGGGACACTCGGCTTCCCTCAGTCTCTCTCATGAAATCCCAGTCTTCATCAGAAGATTATGGTAATTTAGATTACAACCTTGAGAAATCCTTTTATATTTGAGGAGTCCTGATTCTGCAAGTAGTGTAGTCAGGTCTCTATCAGAGGATAGCTACAAGGTTAAGCATAAATCGCGTCTACCTTCCCTGTGTACAAAGCCGTGGTCAACAGCGGGTAATTGAACTGAATATCTCCAAATCAGCTGCTCACAATGTCATTTCCTACTGAAGACTTGCCAGCCTCCCTCAAATATGAACACTCCCATTTCCATTACTTATTTCATTTAGCTAGTGACTTAGCTGGATTTGCCAAAGAAATCCAATAGCAGTTACTGACGTTCTGTGCACACACAGTGATCTCCATCTTTGAGATAATGCGTTGAGATAACCATTTTCATGTGAGCAATTACTTGCTCACCTGGTGATTGTAAAAATGTTTCCAAACAAATTGTAACATATTCCATTCTGTTGCATGAGTATTTCCTGTGAGACTGTGCCAGTAACACAGATGTGTCAGGATAACTGGCATTCTTCTATAACGCAGTAAAACGAATTGTGTTTTTATAGGATGGCCTTAATGTACAGTAACACAAAACTCTTTAGAGAGGCATCAACAGTAAACTGAAGTTAAAAGGAAAATTTTACAGATTACTTGCAAAGAGGTTGTTGGATTTTCAGGGAATGTTGAGGTATGTGACTGAACTACCAATATGAGTCAGGACAAATGAAAGAGTAACTGATAATTATGAAGCATCTTAGCTAAACTGAATAATTTTCATGCCCTTATTTCTGTGATTAAGATTTTATCCATTAGCATACAATCTGTCAGCCTAGACAGACCTAACAGAGTAATAGTTACAGCTCTGTATGTTCAGTAAGATGTGGTGAATGGATTGTATCATTTGTCTGGTTCTTTCTTGACAACAGCTTAACTTTTATTACAATGGTGTGCACTGCAATATTTCTATCTGACATGAAAATTATGACTTCTGTAATTTTATCATAATTGTTCTTAAGTCTTTCTCCAAGAAGTAATCAGCAGTACCCAATCAGAGCAGAAGTGAAGTGGGGAGTGAGAACTTTTACTAGCCTATCTGATTACTAGCAATAATAAACTATTACTTTTTTCCTATGACTTTATTGTGCTTATATCCTTTGAGCAGTATGGCTACAACAGCTAACTGCAATTAGTAGTGTAGCAGTCTCTAGGACAGATAGACAGATAAATAGGTAGTCGGTGCACTCCTGTCCTCAGTATTTCCCTATGAGGTGGTTTTAATCAGTTGTGTACTTTTGTCAGTGTGCTAGCTGAATGTCATTATAACACTCTTAAAATTGGAATTTTAAAATAACATGATCTAATATCTGTGTTCCCTGTTGCAGAGCATTGTTATTCTGTCTGTATATAATTTGAGGCTTTTATGCATAGAAAATCTTTGGTAATTAAAAAACAAAGTTATTTATAGAATTCTGGTGTAATGAAGAGCTTAAGTAGGCTTTTAATATAGCTGTGATATCTACTATATTACGTGCAGTGTGTCACCTTAACCAGAGGAAGACATTCTCAAACAGTCTATGTACTGAAAAACTGATCAGTAATTTTGTTCAGACTACTAACTCAAAAGAATGTCAAATTATAATTTCACAAAGGGAGTGTTTCATAGGATTCAGTGGAAACTTGGAAATTCTGTTTATGTTTAGCTACATACTTTTCCTACCTGCTTCTAATAGTGCCTCTTTGGTGACATTAGAGCTCTGGAGTTCCCCATTTTTCTACAAGATAATTATATGTATTATCAATGCCATTATCGGGGGCTGTTCTTATAATTCATAACCATTTTCCCAGCTCAGGGAGGAGTTGCATACCACAATAAGGAACAGGTAAGAAATTCCCAAATAGGTGATACCTAGAAATAGACTTCTAGGAGAGAGAACGTGATTTACATAGTTGCTTGCAAGTGCCAAAATGGGAAAACCGGTCTCAAAACTCAATGGAGTCTTTTTAAGGCTAAGGTATGCATAAAGAGGAACACATTATCTATATAAGCTTGTGGGCAGTGACATAAGTACAGTGTTGAAAAGGCCAACTTGAGGGCCTCAGATGAAGACAAATGCTGTGGATAATTCTTCTGACCGTGTACCTCTCGCTCCAGTCTCAGAAGACAGCTGTTGATGGAGGCATTTGATTTGGTAAATCTCAGGGGGGGGCCAGTCCAGAACTTGGAGCCATAGATGATGATTTCCTCCTCTATGTCTTGTTTTGTGCTACTGGCAAGTTTTGCACAGCCAGGTATCCTGTATGGATTCCAGCCAGGGAACAGAATTACCTCAACTAAAATTTTCCTGTGGTTCCTTTGCAGTCTACCAGTGTCATAGTCTTACTGGGCAACAGTAACTGCATTTTAGCAACAAGGGTAGAATTCATGCTTACATTACTCTTCTGTCTTCAGAGACCTTCTAGTTTTTGGTTGGTCTTTTTTTTTTTTTTTTTCCTTTTTTGAAACCTTTGAAAGTAGTTTAGGCCTTCAGATGAAGGGTTGTTCATAACTTTCAGTTAGTATCTTTACTATTATTATTTGAAGAAAGGGATGTTTTTACAGTAAAATCAATATGCCAGTAAGATCAGAACATAGTGAGGACTCTAATGGCTGCAAAGATTTGGAAGTGGTTTTAATGAACACTCAGCAGGCAAGAAAATTTGCTTTTATGTTCGCTCCAAACAAACATATACAAGCTGAAGAGAAGAAAGACAGGCTGTAGCCAACCTTATTAAATGAGAAGTGGCTGTGAAATTATTTATTTCATCTAAACTAAATAAGGCCAATTATTAGCTCTCCATATGAAACACAAGAGCAGTTTTCAGTGTGCTTATGAAACAAGGACCTAGTTTGATAAAGAATTACATAGACCCAGCTTACAATTAAGTCATGCTTTTAAAAAAAAGCTCTTATTTTTCTCATAGGTAGATTAATTGCAAACCATGCCCATAACCTTAGGGGCTGAGATCCTCTTCTATTTATATTGCAGTATATGTATTGCTATAATGCTATATATTATTTATAATATATTTATATTACAATTAAATACTATATTAATTATATTGTATTATATTTATCAATATTTACCCAAGTGTAGAACTTTAGTAAGTGTCTTTACATTGAAAAAAATTTCTGCAGCTTGCATAGTGAACCAGGTCTCCTGGTTCCAGGTGACACAGCTGAAAATGTCCTCCATATTCCCAAGGAATAAATTGTTTTAGCTCTGTGAAGAGTCCAGAAAGAGTAGAAAAACATCTCTGTGACAATTCTTCTGAAATACATTTCTGGAATTTCAGTTTTTTCTTTCTAGTCCACTTTCCATGGACCCTCTAAGAGGCTGAGTATCTCACAGGCTGGTACGTCAGGAATAGATGTGCCTTCTTACATTTAACTTTCTGTGAAGTCTCAGCAGATTTAAATAATTTAATTGGCCTCAGACCCAGAAGGAAATGAGATGGACTACTTGATGGAGCGGAGTCTGCGGTGTTAGGCAGGTGCCTGTGGAATGGGGGCACGAGGATGGCCGAGTAAGAGAAAGGACTGTGCTGTACCTCAGGCAGAAGTTCAAGCCCTGTAATTTGAAAGGTGATTTCAAGTCCCTGTTCTGCTATACACTGTGAACTTCGACACATCACTCAGTCCCTATGTGCTTCAGCTCTCTGTCTGTAAAATGGATATAATAGCATTTACCTACCCATGGGGTTATTGTGAGGACAGCTTCATTAAAAGGTGCAAGCAGCTCGCAAAGTACTAGAATAGATGCACATAAGAACAGCAGCACAAAGCTGGGGTCACCTCCGGACTTGGCAAAACAAACACACAAGCATTTTAGGTGTGGGTTTGGGTCATTGCCCGCCCCCCCGTCTCCCCCAGTAAAAAATGTGAAACTTTTGAACAAAAATAAACACATGAACATGGAAAAGAAGTTCTTAAACTATAGTCGGAAAAATAATTTCCAAACATCTGTTTCATGAGGTATTGATGGAGTCTGTCATGGGGCTCATGTCTGCCTTTCAACATCTTCCAAAACTTTATCTCTTTCTGGGTGGTTTCAGAAGCCAGAAAAAAAATGGCTAGTTGTCATTCTGGAAAAAAGTATACCTTTCAACATGAAGATTGTATGTAGTGTAACTATAAAGCAAATAATAAGGAACTTGCATTATACTGTTCAAATGCTGCTAACCAAGAGGTAAAATTACTTGTCTTATTTATTATCACTACCAATAACC
Organism: Phaethon lepturus; assembly: GCF_000687285.1. NCBI lineage: Eukaryota > Metazoa > Chordata > Aves > Phaethontiformes > Phaethontidae > Phaethon > Phaethon lepturus. Next base: position 197,259 of record NW_010517083.1, on the reverse strand, counting down.
TTTCTGTACCTCCATTGACTATAGCAGAAGAAAGATTTCAAACTACTGTTATATAAAATGGCAGAGACTGAAACTAAGCAGTTAGCAATGAAGAAATGTTCATTGCTTTCAGTATTACTGCCTATAAGTAAGCAGGCACCAAGAATTACTGCTTGTGGTCTGGTACAAACACATTAACTAACTAATCTATGCTTCTCACTAAGAGTTATTTTATTTACAGTGATCTTTATAATCTCAGCCTATCACTTCCTAAAGCATGACTATCTCTGAGGTTGTCTGCAGCAGACTGACTGCTAACATCTTACCCATAATATTATCTGGAAATAGTACTGTGCTATTGCTGAAGCCAGACACAGACTTCCTTGAAGAGCAAAAGGGAAAAATGTAATCCTCTTCTTTCTTTCTCTCCATAACCTGAGGAATGTGGAGTAGGGGAAGAGGATCAAGTGCTGCTTCATCCCCTAAAGAGTCTGGTATTCTTAGAGTTGCTTTAACGGGCCAGTTCTAATAAAAATTAATTTAAACTGGGTGGTAAAATTGAATGCTAGCTGGAAAAAGAAACTGGAGCTTGGAGAGATGTGGGTTCAAAGTCTCTGTTCTGTTCTAGCCTTTCTGTAGGAACCCAGACAGATCAGTCAGGGCTAAATGCACCAAAGTCCAAACTTGAGATACTGAAAATTCTTAGTTAAGCCTAAGTCTGGAAGCACTTAACATCCAATGTTTCAAAGTTTCTAGCAGTGATGTTTCTAGGGTCCTTTAGATTTTTAAAATGTTTAGGTTGGTACATTCTCTTGGTATTCACAAACAAGCCAGTCTTTGAGCTTTGGCTTTCATTTCACAGATCTTTCCTACCAGCTTAGGTCTCAGGAGGGATAGAAGGCTTTTTTTTTTTAGTAGGGCTTATATCGAGCACTGCAGGGATTAAAGCATTCAGCAGACATAGGAAAAAATTCTCCTCTGCTTCACTAGATTTGACTCTCATCTTCCGTCCCTTATGCTCACCTTAGGAGAAGTTCTTATGGTTTCTCTTTATTGAAGCTGCTGTACTTCATATTCCTAATGAAATAGTAAAACACAGGTAGGGAGAAGGATGTATTCCCAGATTCACTGCTCAGAGGCATGAATTGAATCTGTTGAAACCTGCTGCTTGCTTTTTTTTTTTTTTTTTTTTTTTCCTCCTCTCCTCCAAACACACACAGTTAATAATCTGGAAGCACTTCCAATAGGCTAATTCTGATACGGACTGAAGTCCTGAAAAAAATGTGAAACGCTGCTTTTTACCCCACAATAAAAGATGTAATTTCAAAATATGTTCTAGTGGCTCCTTGGGTCAGATACACAACCCAATCTGATTATACTGAATACTACTAATGTTAGCTGTCAGCTGCTTTATACCTTCTGAGTGCACTGAGCTTGGTGACAGGATAAAAAGATTTTCCTGTAATGGCAAAAGAGAGAATTGCAATCATTTGGAAGCTGCAGACTGTTCCTTCAGCAGAAGCCTGGATGCTCAATTTAATTGGTTGTGCTTCACTAGAAAAAATAGTGCACTCATTAAAACATCAAAACCCTAAGTTCCAAGATATCTGCTTCTTTTTTGAATTACAGCATGTGTAGAATATGAGATTTGATAATATTTCACCCTGATTATACTTTTGTAACCACCATTTATAATTTGCAGACAATCTGTGGGGGACAGGGAAGCTCTGGGTATTATTGATTTACACTGTTGAGATCAATGTTATAAGCATATTCACATTTGTAAAATAGATGGAATAGCTTTATTCTTCTCCCTGAAGTCCTAAATCAATGTGAAGCTTGTTTTCTTCTTTGCTTCTTTTTTGCTCTTTCTTACAAAAATTGAAAGCTCAAAATAAAATATTAAGATATGCATATAGCCTAGGCTGCTACTGCTCAAACTGTACTGTGAATAGGGAACACCATACAGGTATTTCATTTCAGCCATGTATTTATAATCACACCCTCTGTAGGACAATATCCCAGAGTGTTATATGACAGATCATAAAATAATACAAAGACAATGACTGCAGTGGGGGAGGGAGGATTATTTAAAGCAGCAAAAACTTCATTTTGTTTTCCAAAGCATTCTGTTGTGCAGTAAATTAAACATCAGATGCAAGAGTTTCGTATGACGGTCGCAATACCCTCCAGTGCCCTCACACACCACAGAAGGTGAAGACAAGTGCTTATATAGCATGGATACAAGCCAAGGAGCCATCACTGTAATAAGCATATAGAGCTTTACCAACATTCCTTCTTCCTTTTCAAAATACAATTTTAATGTTATGGTTCCGTTTGCTCTCCCTTCTTAGATTTTATTAGCAACAACAGCAGCATTGTTTGTGTGCAGTACTGTGTTCAACTTTAATAAAGAGCTTTGTTTTTTTTCCAAGGGCCCCACTCAGGCAACTGTGAGGGTACAGATGTTTACACCAAAGCTGCTTTTGGATAATCATGTTTTCAGTACACTCGGCTGATGAACATTGTTCCCATGTCAGATTTGTTGGCTTCCAAGTACCTTGCCTTCTAATAGGTTTTTGAGCTTTAATTGGAAGGTCTGTTATGTAGTTACAGATCTGGTTTCATGGCATAGCTTTCTAGTAGTTATCTTAACTTACTGTGTCCTCACTGCTTTTTATGCTTCTTATTATTTAGTTCCTCAAATTTGAGGAACTGTGAAGGCTATTTGTAATGTTTATAGAATGAAGAATAAGAAACCAGTGAGATGGCTTATCTGCCCAGATTTTTGGTTTTTCTCCATGACCTTCTCCTCTTCCCTTTTTCCTTGCTTTCTAGAATGCAGCTGGATACAAAATTCATCTGACCGTGTCATATTAATCTCATTACAAAATAATTTTATAAGAAAGACTGGCAATAATCACAAATACACAGAGGCACCTGACTACATATCTTTACAGTTCTTTGGCTCTCTTAATGTGCAGCAAAAAGGAGAGATTGTAGAATTGTTCTTCTCTCTCCTTTATACTAAAGTTCCATTGAAGAGTCCAAAAATTAATTAGATAAAAATTTTATCTCCTCACTGTTCATCTTGTTTACTAGTTGTTCTGAGTTCTATTATGACAGTTTGGGAACTCTAATTGTTAAACGTGAAATCTTAAATACTGCAAGGAACTTGCAAAAGATCCTCCATACAGGAGTGAATTTCACCAGATTCTCTCTTAGAATACAGTCATTGGATTCCTTATAATTATTTCCTAAAGCAGTTCCATCTGTGCATCTCTCTGAGAGGCTTACGTGACCGACTGTCATTTTATTTGGAATTCTGGGACAGCTCTCAGCTCACTATAAAGCTGTGTCAATCTTCAGGTACTGTTATTTCTTGATCCTCTTTTATATGAAACTGATTCCCTTTGATACCTATCTGGAATTTTTTTATATAGTTTTACTTTCTTTTGGTGTCATTCCCTGGCAAAAAATATTTTATGTTCTGTATCTCTTTTCCCCACTATAGTACTCTTTTCAGCCCTTACAAACCTTTTTTCTTTTCTTATGCATATTATAAAAACAATCTTATATACAATTTCAGCCTATCCCTTTTTCTGTTATCGTCGGTACAGTCTTCTAACTTCATTTGCTCCTACGTGCCACTGTGTGTGTATTTTCACTCCGTAACTGTTGATTACTTTTTGCAGTTAGATGATTTATTATGGTATTTCCTGCTGGATATCATGCTATGTACTACCCTCTAGGACATAATGTGAAGGTTCGGAAACAATTTTTCTTCTATAACTTCTTCCTTCATTTCTTTATCCCATTTCCTTTTACCCAACAGTTACATGACTTTTCTAAAGCTCCAGTTCAATGTCCTTACTTAGAAGTCTTCCACTTCTAAGATAAAAAATTAATATGATGGCACTATTTTGGAACTAGCAACTTCATCACACCTGTCCTTCTGCCAAATTTAATTTATTATTTATTTTTTCTTTTTTATTACATTGCATGCAAATACTACTTGTAATACTATTCCATACTTTACTGATTCCTTCCTCTTCAGCATTTATATCAAATGGACTGAAAACTGTGATCCCTAACTGTGCTTTCACATCTATGTTGTTTGGTTTTGTTTAACTTTTGGTCAAATGTCTCTTTCAAATCATTGGTTCTTCCTGCCAGATTTTTCCTTCATTACCTTTAATTCTGTATTATAGTAGTATCTACACAAAACACATAATGCTAGATAGATGTTACCTGGTGTACATTTCAAATGTAAACCTTTTCCCTTGCATCTTACAGTATTCTTATTAAATGTCTTAAGATTTGTACAACACTGTTATCTTCAGAACACACCACCAGTGTCTTTATTCCAGGTATGAAGGCAACACTGCATCAGGTACATTTTTCACTGAATCACAGTAAGTAATAAGATTTTTTTAAGGTCAGCAAAAGAAAAAATGCTGAAAAAAATTGGCCCAGTATCTTGAAAACTTATTGATAGAAGTCTGAGTGTCATTTAACTAATGCATATGCATTCAGTGTGTGGTTAATGTCCAGTCATTTAGGTTTGAAATTGTGAATATTAACTCTATGTTTTTGTTTTGGTAACTTAAAACATTCAAGTGGTGATGTCTACATTAAACTGGATTTCTTATGCGTTACATAAGAAATGTGTAATCAACTCTGCTGAATCTTGCCTTAAGGTCTTTGACCAAGATGGATTAAAAAAATCTAGGAAGGATTCTCTTGAAAATAACTTTTAACAAATGGTAGATTTGTATGTGTATTAACAGAGAATCTTTAATGGTAGTTCAGCAATCTGGAAGTTAAGATCTTCTAACAAGTGCTTCTAAGTAAGCACCGTATTTTGCATTTGGTAAGGGACTGGCTGACATCTCTTCTTGTGTACTACTGTTGTTCTTCTGGTTATGTTTTTGCTACAATTTTAAAAGACAAGTGGGCCAAAAGGATAAGCAACATTTGCAGAGTTTTAAGAGATTATACAAGATGTAGGTATGTATCTGCATGTTCCACACATTGACCCCTAGGAAACTGGAGGTTTACTTAACCTCTTGCCTTATATGAAGCTTTCCAAACACAGCTAAGAAAAACAGCAGGTTGCTGTGTGAAAGAGACTTCTATTTCATTATTATAAAGTCTGTTCAGGAGATTACAAATTCTGAAACAAAACCTCTTCATTTAAAGAATTCTCTGTGGGAAACTAATAGGGAATAAAGAACACTTTGTGAGAAAGGAAAATAAAGGCAAATTTAAATGTCTGTCGTCCTAATTAAAAGCATATTGTGAAACAATCTAGAAAAGAATTAGCATTAAAAATAAAATATACTTGAAAAGTAAAATGATGTTAATAGGCTGCTGATAAATTGAAAAGGAAGTACTATACATCTATCTGCGTTTTGTGTTTAGGTGAAATGATGTCCCATTAAGACCAGGAGCAAAACATGCATTAATTTCAAATTCTCAAGGTTAATAAATATTTCAGCAGTATAATATTCCTACTGACTTAGAATATAAAAATTTACCTTTTATACATTAACTACTCTCAATTTCATTGACAAATTGGTGTAACTTTTCAATGCTGTCATAGTTACAGGAGTTATGATTCAAAAAGTCAACACTGGCAAGGTATGACAGTCAGTTACTTGTTAAATCCTACATTTAAATACAGGAAAAAACCACCTACCTTGTTTCTTAGACTTACATGCTTTGGCATAATTGCTGTTGGAATGTGAGCATTTTAGGGGATGATAATTACTACTGCGTACAGAAGACATCTTCCTGTACCCTGCATTTTGTAGAAAACTGCAAGAAAGCGTAATTGGCTTTTACTGATACTTGCAAGGGAAGTAAGATGAGCTGTTGTCTGGGGGAATCATCTTTTTCAGATGATACTCATGAAAAGATGAATTACAGCAGGATCCACCATTCAGTGTCCTGGGCTGAGTCCATCTTCATATCTTTGTGAAATGTCTTAATAAGGTAGCAATGGAATGATTCCTGTAAATTTTAATAGGGTCAACCCAAGGGCTTTTTGGTTTTTTTTCTCTTTTTGTTTGTTTTTTTTCCTTAGTATCCCTTGGATGGTAGGATGGAGTCAGGGACTAAAACTGCCACCGACGAGTGTCACACTCATGATACTTGTCCCAAAAAGGTTTGATTTTTATAGCAATGTATTTTTCTTGCTCTTAATTCCAAACTTGTTCACAGCATGCCTGGCATGCAAATTTTACTTTCATGGTAGCATATGGGAATTTTATCCTGTCATAATTGCACACAATTACCAACAAGTATCTGTTTCAGATGGTAATCTGGCTCTAGCAGTTGAGAAGCATCTTCTTAAACTGCTAGTGTGTTCTTCATCAGGACAGGCTTTGCTTGGACAAATCCTCAGAGCCTCATGAGGCTCATGCACAGTCAAAGCTGTGGTCTTGTTGTTCTGCTCCCTCCGAATTTGCTGCTTTATGTGAGTTGTGTTTCAAACGAGATGTGCATTAGCGTGATTTCCATGCAGATGTCATGTTTATCAGAATGAGAGCAAGCCGTCTATGCATGCTGTCTTCACTCTTACTGTACTCAGAAGCAACAGGTGCTTTGGGATTTTTACGAGACTGAGTGCTGATGGCAGAGTGCCAGCAAATGGAGAAGAGGCAAACAGCCATCCACTTCATTATCTCATGGCAGTGGACTCTACCCCCTCCCTATCCATTTTGCTCATTATCAAATATACCAGGAAAGGAGGATCTGGTTAATCAAAGCAGAAAGATCTGCTCAGGCTACAGCCAGTCCAGAGTGATCACTTCTCTTTGTTATGTACAGCATGGGGAGTCCCTGCTTGTCCTGCCTACGTTCTCATTTCATTTGAAACAAGTTTCAAACAGACACTGCACGTATCAGGGTATAAAAAGAGGGGGAGAGAGGAAAAAAAGAACGGTGATCTGAACAGTGACAGAGGAGGTTGAGGAACGGAAGGATAATAGGTTCTAGGGAGCCAGGCGTTCATGACAGGGGTGGGGAAGTTGAAGGAGAAACATCCATTGGCCTTGCAGGGAAGGTAGCACAGTGCTGGAGCATTCTTTTGGCTTGCCATTGAAAACAGAAAGAACAGCCCCAGTGATGTCAAATATCAGTGATTCAAGTTGTTGCTATAGTAATGTGCTGGAGGAAGCAACCTGATACGCATATTTGAGATTTGCTGTAGGTTACAATCCATCAATATTGACCCATGAAAGCAAACAAACTGGCTGAAAATCCAGTCTTGCCTAAATCTGTGAATCCACATGGAACTATTGTTTCTTGTATGATTGTGTATAGCTTACCCTACACCCATGTTATCAGAGGAGAGGTAAGAAAGTAGGAGGGACGCAGGCAAGGGCCTTGGGGAAGCACACTCCTCTTGCATTTGTAGCACCAGTAACATACATTGTTTTCACCTTGTTCCTCTCTTGGCATCCCCTCCGTCGTGCATTCTCAGTGCTATCAGCCCATATTCTCCAGCCTGCCTTCAACCCTCTGATTCACTGAGTGTTTTTTACCTTTTATTAGCAGTGATGTACCTCTTTGCTACGGAGTCACTTTATCACACCCTTTATCCTAATCAACTCCTCCATTTTTCACAGTCTTTCTCACATTATCTAAATTTCTTATTTCCTACTGATTGACCCCCTCTTTCCCCTCCAACTAATCGTTTCATTTTTTTCCTTCACTGTGAAGAAGACATTGCCAAAATGTCATCTCTAATCTTGTTTCCCATTTCTAGCATGTAATTTATTAATACTCTCTCTCCCTTTTTCCCATTTTATTGAACAGCTTACATGCTAATACAGCTCAAGTTTTATTTTCAGATTGTCAAATAAATAATTTCACAAGTCTTAAGAGCAGGGGAAAAATAAAAAAGTGCTTTGAAATAATGATCACCTCTGTCTTTCCACCAAGGTATTTGCTCTTAGATCTCTACAAATCACTTTATTTAGGGATGATATAGGTGTCCCATATCAGTTAAATTAATTATTGGATAGGGTATTTAAGGAGCTAAGGTGAAATGCCAGCCTTTGTCTGATTGATAAAGAACCACTACATAAAACCTTCATATTACTATAACTCTAGCCTGTTAAAAATGATGTTCCTCCCCCCGAACCCTTAAATCTGATTGTTGTTGGTTGGGGGCTTGGAGGGAGCTCCCCGCCGCACCACCCCCATCACTTTGGTTTATAATAAGAGATTGGCATCTTGCATTGGTAAGCTAGGAGCCTCTTTCTGGCTCTTGTGAACTCTTTCACTGGATCTCGTAGGTCAAAAAGAAAGAGAAAACTATCAGTTCTTTTTGAGCAGAGATGAATGACCATAAAATACAAGCACAGTTTGGTCTTGGTGCTGGGCCTGCTTTAAAGTATAGTAGTGTTTTCATTGATAGATTTTTTTACCATTGCTGTGTTCAATGGGAAAAGAACTTAACAACTATGCTGTCCTCATAGAGCCTAAGAGACTGTGTATGCCTCTCTCATTTTTTGGCATGTTTCTTGTGACTTTTAGTCTTTTTATCAGAGGTGCTAATTTTGCATTAGGAGAGCAAGAAGTATGTGGAGAAGATGCCCTGCAACCTTTTTCAAATTCGGTATCTAGTGTATCCTTCTTGTGACTGCAGGTAGTTTCTTATACTGCATCAATCTGGCAGCATAAATGCAGGCATTTAGTTAAATATTTAATGTAATTTTCAATAATGAATGTAGATCCATGTTAAAATCTTCAAAGCATTACCTATCCTAAGGTGGTTCCTTGCCTGAGAGCACAATTTTCACCTCCCAAGGTAAGTGTCCATGTTCCCCGAAAATGTATGGACTCATAATAACAAGGAAGTCCTGTTCAGGAGGTTTGTTTCCAGTTTCTACACTAGCCTGGCATGTAATGAGGAGACAGGCAGGTAGAACTGCAGCTCTGTGGTCAGAGATGGATGTCATCTTGTGCCCTAGGATTATCAGTGCTAAACCTTGCCACAGAGTTCGGCACTCAGTCAGGATTAGCTGCTTTTGTAATGGAGATTGTGTTAGTTTCCAAGGAATAAATGGGTGCAGAAAGCAAATGGTGAAAATATCTCTGTCACTGGTGGGCAGCTGAGCATCTGCACATGCAATAGCCGTAAATGCAAGAAACTACCATGCCAGCCAGGTAAGGCCGGTGCTTACCTTTAAGACTGTGAAGATCTTTCTTCGTTGCTGATTAACTCTGTAGGCACTTAAATTCTTGAAATGTTTGTACACGGTCCTCTGCATGCAGATTCAACCTTACTCTGCCTTCATTCAGGACAGCCTGTGTAGCTTCAGGTAGACAGCGCCGAGGTGAGCTACTAGCCTTGAGAAAGGGTTTACTGGCTGCGCTAGTGTGACTACCTTACATCTGGTAGCCTTTGAGTAAGGGCAGAGCAGGCTCGTCTCTGAAAGGAAGGAACCGAATAGATAGAGTCTCTCGCCACCCATTATGCTCTCCAGATACTGATTTCTGCTTCTGGGCACATCCAAAGACTAAGTTTCTGGGGGTTTTGCTCTCGTTTAATCCTGTTAACAGTTTATACTGCCTGGTTTACCTCACCTGTGTGGGCCTCACTGGACAGCGAGTCTCCGAAGGAATCTTCAGCATCAATGTATTGGTCGGACACAAAAGAGGCAGGCTGGCTGATGGGTGGGAGAAGCACTTTTTGCCACACAGCCTAGAACATTTGTTGTTTTGGAGACCAAGTTTCTAGGATTGGGATTAGAGGGGGAGTAGTTTACCTTTGTGTCACCTACAAGAATGTGTGAAACATCAGGTATAGCACATTTTGGGGCAGGACTTCCTCAGCCCAGGCTGTTTAAGCTACATTACATTTACCATATTTGCCTTATTTGACAGATACATAAGCTATAAAGCATTTATAAATTAACTGGGGAAGCAAATGTGAGGTAACATTTGCCTTACTCATATTAGTGCTCTGCTCATTAAGAGTCAGTCACTCACTTGTGCTCTTTCCACTGATTCAGTGGGCAGGTAAGTACTTTCTACAAATTGAAACAAATTCAACAGGAGCCCCAGAGATGCAATTTGGTGCTGTAGTCAGTGCACAGCAGAAGAGGAAGGGAAGCAGTGGAAGCTTCATATTTTATGTACAACCCGATACAGCAGACGTGGTCTTAGAACGATGCCTCCCTTGGTCCTGCATGTGAGAGACGAAATACCCAACTTGTACATCCCAGCACACTGAGATGTGAGCTGTGTGCCTAATTACTTGATATTTGCAACATTTAGGCAAACATTCTCAAAAACAGTTAGTTTGTTAAGGACTTGGTGAAAACCCAAAGGATTTAGATTCATCCTGGTGAATGCAGGTTTTAGTTTACAGTTTTGTGGCTAAAATTCCCAGGTCTTTTTATAGGTCTGCTGCAGATCACAGAATCACAGAATCACAGAATCACAGAAACACTAGGTTGGAAAGGACCTTCAAGATCATCAAGTCCAACCATTAATCCAGCGCCACCATGTTCCCTAAACCATGTCCTGAAGCGCCACATCCACATGTTTCTTGAACACTTCCAGAGATGGCGACTCCACCACCTCCCTGG
>NW_010517083.1:164251-186438 GCF_000687285.1 Phaethon lepturus | reverse complement strand
CCCCTCACCAGCTTCGTTGCCCTTCTCTGGACACGCTCCAGCACCTCAATGTCCTTCTTGTAGTGAGGGGCCCAAAACTGAACACAGGATTCAAGGTGTGGCCTCACCAGTGCCGAGTACAGGGGCACAATTGTTTAACAAGGGTACAGTTCAGGCCACATTTCACTCCTTGGGATTTCCAAGTGACAGTGCCAGTTCATGCCCAAGTCTGGTGGTTTAGATGTGTCATACCTCTTTCATTCCAGTGGGCTGGAAGCCCAAGTGCCCTACTCAGAACTGTAGTTTGCACTAGAGAGCAGGTCACTTGGGAATTAAGTACTAATTATTAAAGTCTTTCTGCCTTCCCTAAAGTAATTTGTTTTTTCGATCATGTTGGTGGAGATGCAGTGTGGAATTTTTCAAACTGAACAGATTCTAAAGTAATCCCTCCTGGAGTATGACAGATCACATGGAGCCAGGAAAAGACTCATCATCAGCAGCAGCTGGGCAGATTATAGACGTACAATGTATTTACATATGAGCAAATATGAGCAATCAGAAATTCATGGACACTGCTATAGATGTTCTGCTTTTGGGAACAACAACAGTAAGGAAGACTGCTACTTAAAGGAAATGCAAGTGTTCTCCAGTGCCAGAAAAGTAAAAATCGGCAAACATCACAACCTGGTGTATCTATCTGCTGCATTACTCACAGGTACAAATAATGAAGAGCTCAGTTGCTCACTACCCAGTATCTGCTACCTCCTTGCAAACGTGACAGTTTTCTCTGACAGTGTATGTCAAGCTACCATGAGTTGCATTCATATTCCATATGGATACATATTTTTTCTTTGTTTTCCTTTGACATTAATGCTCTGGCAGAGCTTTCTAAGTAGTAAAGCAAGGAAATTAACTTACATTTGCTGGCTTCTAAAGTAAATTAGCTACACTTTTGAGTTTCTGTGGTTTTACTCTGAATGGGAGAAGCAATAAAAATGAAATAAGGCTAATCACTGTTGTTCTATGGTTTTCTCTGTGGCGTGTTAAGAGGAGAAGAAACCATAACGAAAACCCATGAGTTCATATCTGCTTAAAACAGGTCTCTAATTAGCTTCTATAATCGATCTCCCTGCTCTAGCAGGTGAACCAGTAATTACCTTGTTTATACTGTAGGTGAGTCACAAAATGCTAGACAGCTTTCTCTGTATCTTTAAAAGATAATGCATTGTAACAAGCATTCCCAATATGAATGAACCACTGTCATAAACCATACCATCTGTTTCACACGCAGCGATGTGAGAGCTCATTGTATTCTTTGTTACAAAGAGCTCCAGACATCAAAGAACTGTCCCTTTGACCACTGCCTCAATCAAAGGATTTTACCTAGACAGACCTTTACTTCCCATTACAATTTCAGTGCTGCAGAATATCAGGTGTTTCCTGGTAGGAAGAGGAGGAATCTAGTCACCAGTGCTTTTTTTAAGGGCCAAATCTTGTCACTGTTCACTTCCCATGGGCCTTTTGAGTAGCACAGAAACACCAAACTCAGCAGTTAATTAGAGGTTAATTACTTAGGGCCTGAGCCTTTGCAGACAGACTGTGGTGATCTATACAATGTATGTCTTTTACTCAGTATGATGTGTCTATCTGTTACCTTCCAGAAGGCAAAGCAGAGATATGTTGGCTAAATGCATGGTTAGGATTAAGTTGATGTATAGCGAGCACTATCTCAGTATGTTTAATTGCTCATAAAAAAAATCCCTAAATCTGACATATTTTTGAGTCTTCTCTGTTCTCATGTTAGTCAATCTGTGCTTTATTTACATAATACAGATACTTCTCTTTCTTGCAGGTCGTCTCATAGTAAGCTCTACAAAGGAATAATCCCTTTTGACAACCTTTAAAGTGTCACAGATGTATTTGAAGCCTGTGACCAGTAGCACTAATAATGGTGTATTTGCAAAGAGAGGACATACAGTGCAGTTCTTCCTAATATAATGTGGAAGTGTTTCATCTCCTTTGTACTAGAGAAGAGGCTTCTTGCTTGTGGTGAACGGGTGAAATATGAGACTACATGTTTTTTGTAATAATTAAAACCATAGTGTACCAGCTTGTCCCCAAGCTAAAAATAATGCTGTCGTGGGCAAGCGCCTTTTCCTCTTCTCCTTGATAACTGAATTCAAAATTCCCATAAATTAGGTCTTTTTTTTCATTTTTCATAGACTTGTCCCTAGCAAATTTAGTTTCAAGGTCTTTTATTTCTGTTTCTAAAGTAATTATCCTCTGGGCCTCTTCCTTTCTTCCTGGTATGATGCTAGACTAATTATTCTTCTCCTAATGAATGCCTGAAATGGATCCCATATGGTGGCATATGTGCCTTCAGATGGAAGCTTCGTTTGAATAAAATAAGAAGATTCCTCTCTTGGGGCTTTCTTAAATTTTTCATTCTGTAAGAGTGATGAGTGAAATCTCTGTCTTGGGGATAGACGCAGCCAACTTGCTTTCTATTACACTTCGAGCTTTCTCTGAACTGAAGATTTCCATGTCTCTCTCTCTTGCTATGGCCATCCATAGCTCCTACTCCACATTCTCACAAAGACTACTTGAGTGAGTCAAAGCAGCATTACCTTTCATCTGAAAGACATTTTTGTTTCCTTAAAAAATACTACATATACTGTTATTTCTCCTCTTTGTCACCTTTCTCTAGACCTACCCCACAGCATGCAATGTTCTTTCTTATTGCCTTTAGGGCTCAATCCACACAGTGACTTTTTAATACAATTACCTAATAAATAAGAGAGTAATCCCAGTTTATTTATTTGCATGCAATGACTTGAACCCATGGTTCCAGCAGAATGCTTTATCTACCAGATAACTGAGTATTCTGTGGTGCGTGTCAGTCTTTGTATCTATATGAGAATAAGTACATTAAATGCATAAATGTTAAATGAAGGTCTTTGGATCTCAGCACTGTAAGCACTGCACTGGCAGTGACAGCACCAGAGGGAATGGCTGCTCCCTATTTTTTGGAAATGCAGCATAAATTTACAGTTGCACTTAGTTTCTGGTCACCTTTAAGAAGTATTGGTAAAACATCCAATAAAACCTAGTGATGCCTCTTTACCTTTCTCTAACATGATAGAAAAGTTATAATTAAAAATTATTATTCATATTGTGATAGAGTATAGAAGTCCTGCTCATGGATATGTACAACCCTGTGTTGAGAGCTGTGCAATGGAGAGTATTTTCACCGACTGTAAATTCAGGTAAAAAAGGAGTCATTGATACTAATTTTTGCAAGCATATATAAGTAAAACAAGTCATAGTGATACATTAAGCTTACATTAAACAAAGTATGTGAGACATTCCAATTCTGCCATCCAAACTGTTAACAAATTCAGGCTTTTTATTACTTAAGATGCGTAATTTTTCTATAGATTTAACTTTAATTCTGTTGTGTTTTCTGTATGACTTCCTTACTGTTTTATTTATGGAAATCTCTGAAACGTCATTTTGTTCTTAAACACAGAACACTTCCTACATACTAATCGCTGAAGTAGGCATGGGGAAATCTGTGTTCTGAACTTCCAGCTACCACAACACATTGTGCCTGAGTCCACCAAGCAACACTGTAGTGAATGAGTAAGATTGCATCTTCTGATTATGGCTAATGGCCTGAAGCAGGGTTATGATTTGATACTGCTGCATAAAAGATAGACCAAACCAGAAATATTTGTAGACAAATGAAAGACAAACCGAAATGCTGTTTTAAAAAACACTGATTCTGCATGAAGTTATTTTAGTAGTGTAGCACTTGAATCATGCTAATCACTTGTGAAAACATAATCATTTTATCTGATGTATGCATTTGTTCTTGCTTTCAGAGACACGATGGGAAATATTCTGTTCATTTTCATTAGAATATTTGATCCCAAGTTGATAAAGAAAAGGACAGTAACTAACTGTGCCACTATTAATATCGAGCTCTACTTGGATTTAAAAAAGACTTTCAGCAATGTGTGAATCTGCAGTCAGGGAGAATGATTTCATAGGAAAAAATGATTTTAAGAACTGATTTTAAGAACTGCTATGAGGCCTTAGTTTCTGTTTAAATAGAAAGTGTGGTCTCAGCCTGAGAATATCAAGCCAACAGCTTTGCAAAATGCATACTGTACTTTTGTGAATAAGCTTATTTTTTACTTGCTGGCAGTTTCTTTTTTTGTTTTCTCTTCTATGAATGAGTAATTGTTAGCATTCCAGTAACCCAGCTCAGGCTTTAAAATAACAGACCACCAAACAGATTTTAGCTCCTTTAACAATCTTCAAGCTTGCACATTCTTGTAAGACATAATCCTTGATTTGGATTTGTTCTATTTTACTCCATTTTGTGCTGCTCTGTACAGAATTTTCTGATACATTTGTGAAGATTTTTAACGGACCAAACCTGGAAGAGTCCCCAGTGATTTGTTCAATAGCTTGTGTCCTCTACCTCACTTTCACTCACTTGCTACAAATAACCAAGGGAACATAAACCATTTTAGGGGATAATAATTTCTCTTTTGCAGAACAGTTGGTTTCTTTTCTTTCACTTGACTCAATGCAGTGACCACACAGAATGCTTAATTCATAGTTCAGACAGCAGTTTCTTGTTCAGCTTTCTTATTAAAGTCACAGTGTCATTTTCTGACAGGGCAGTATTTGCATATATAAGCTTGGTGAAAGGCCAGTAACCAACAGGGATAGTGGAAGGGGTCGTTTCTTATCCGTATCTCAATACTGTTTTTTTTTCTTGCTGGAAGTTGGTTCTGAACACTCTTTTTGCAAAGATACGCTGCTGAAGGTGATAAATAACTGAGAATCTGGGCAGCAGTAGCTTTTCTTAGAAAACCAAAGCTTTCAATGTTGGCTACTTAAAGTTAGGCCCCTAAATTCATTGCTAAGTATCCAAAACAAATTGCTGTGATGATGAAAAATTCCACTTAGCCACAAATTTAATTTTGACAACATGAGCTGTGAGTACTCAGAGCTTTGTAGAAGCAGGCCGCTTTGATCTATGTAATCAAATTTGGCATTTTGTCTCTACTTACTTAGATCTATCTAAGAGCAATGTTTCAGGAATATTGTTTAGGCAATGTCGAGTGCAGGACATCATTGCCATTTTCTTGACGAGGTTAGAAACTTTCTGTCCTCTTCCCAAGTCAGACTTTTTTCACTCATTGAGTCAGGAATTTCAGTAGTTTGCTCTATCAAGAGTACAAGTGGAAACTCAGCAAATCTCATATGCTTCACAGTACCAGATCTGACCCAACATTTTGGGGCCAGAATTAGGGAACTATGACGGCATTCAAAGTTCCCGTAGATGTCTGGTGTGATCTACAGAATTACTTGAGCAGAATGTAAACTGGGGAGTGGGATTCCACTGCCTTTGAGGAGGAGTGAATTGCCTAGTTTGCTTTATCCATCTTGAAAATGCTGTGGGGGCAAGAATGAAAAGAGAATCTGATACTCATACCTTTGATACATCTGATATTGCAGGAGTAATTTTCAAAAACCAATCAACTTCTCTTGAAAACTAGGCACCAGTTTTACCCACTCTACTGTCAGCAACCCACGTTAGTTAGTTAAATAGATTTCTTCCCGTGGAATTGGCATAACGTTTGCCAGATAGAAACTTTCTGGCATCCAGCCTAAATTTATTTTTTAGCACTTGAGCAGGGTCTATCTACATCGTTATGTACCTAAAGCCCTTTAGGAATCTTGACTTTTGTGCTTTCTATAATAAAAAATCAAAAGACTACCTACCAGAGAGGGTCCTACTGTTTACCAATCCCACTTCATTTAACAGCAATCTAATGTAGTGACATAATTATACTGTAATAATAAGTCTGAAAGTCACAAGCTCTTTCACAACTCTGTAGCTACAGTACAGTCTTCTAAATTTTACTGTTTCTTTCCCATAACTGGTCATCTGCTGCGTGTTGTCACCCGGTAAGAAGCATAACAAGACAATAAATACAAAGAAGCAAAGAAATTTGAAAAGCTCCAAGCAATACTCTCAAGTACCCTTGCACACTTTCTTTGTCTGACACTTTATATTTAAAAATTAATCCAGAGCACCCCCACAAAAAATCTATTTTACTTGTTTAACAAAATGGAGTATTGATTTGCCAAAGCCTAAACAAAGCAGCCTACATGATTCATTGATCAAGAATTTGGGCTCAGTCCATGTGATCATTAACTTCTTTGTCAGATGCATTCATTTATTCATAAGCTTTGTTTATGGCAGGCCCTTTTCACTGGCTCATTTCAAAATAACAAAACCCAAATGCCTTCCCTACCTTCCATTTCACTGAATACAGAAGACAAAACAGAAGGTGCTATCAACTTCAAAGATTTTATGAGCCTTTTGAAGAATCCAGGAACTCTGGAGTCTTTCATATAAGTCCAGGCTTCAGTATTATTCTGGAATGGTACATCGTGAGTATAAAATTCTCCAAAGAAAGCAAGCCCTTGTGCTGCCATGTGGGGAACCTAACCAAATTTGAGGAAGTCGGTAGTTAAACTATTAGGGGCTCCATATGTAAAGTCATTCTTTTGATGGACTGTTGTTGCAATAAAATAGGTTTGTTGGAAACTTCTGATACACAGGTTAAAGCATTATAAAACAGGATCAGGTTAAAATCCATGGCTTAATCACAAATCAAAACCTTTTAGCTTTTTCTCAGTACATTCTCTGCAGTTTCAGGTAAGCAAAGCAACAAGAAGCAAAAAAGTTCTGAATTCTTTTTGACATGGTCCTGTTTTAAATTCCAGACTTTACTGTGCTGTATAGCTTAATAGTAGGCAGGAGATACTAATAATAACAAATTAATCCTTATAATCAATATCTGAGTCTGAGTATTTGCTGCACCCCATTAATCCTGTATCAAAAAGTAACATCACAGTCATGAAGTTGTTGTTATAGGGTAAAGTCAGGTATGATCTTACATTGAGTTAAACAGCCTGTGATAACAGACAGGACTCAGCATCGTCCCTGAAACGCAGGCGCATTAGCTAACCCCTCAGTGGAAGCTGGATAAGCTCTACTGCCTTTCCCTTGCGGTGCTGTGAGTTAAAGGCATACTCAGAGACAGTTACCTCAAAAGAGCTGGCGTGTTGACTCACTTACCTTGTCGTAATTCCACTGTAAGCCTGTCTCCTTAGCGTGCAACTGTCAACCTTTTAACATCAAAAATGAAAATACTGGGAAAAGAAGATGAAACAGTTTGTGGGGTTTTTTTGGTCTCATTTAAAGAAAGAATAAAGTAGTCTCACTCTCAGTAATTTATACAACTGAAGTCTAATTTGCATGCTGGATGAGCTACAATGCAAACTACAGAATGACTGCGTTTGACTTCGGGAGCCTAGGTATCTCTGAGGATGTAGCATTACGTCTTTCCATGTATCTACTAATTCTTGGAAAGACAGTAATGTAGATCCCTCTGTATGAATCAGGACATTACTGAATAAATAGCATAAAGTACTACTGCAGCAGGAAGTACAGGGCCTCATCTAGAACTGCGAGGAAGATGGAGGTTTTGCAGTGGGTTTTGGATTAGACACCACGTCTGTGGTTGGTACGTAGTTGCGGTGATATGAACAGAGAATTTAGCAGCTCAATTTTTATATATTTGGATGGGAGAAATTAACGTTGTCCTGAACAAACTTAGTGTGGATAACTTGGTCAAAACTCCTGAATAAGAAGTGGGTTGGGTGAACCTCCATGCTGGGTAGCCATTTGAAACCTCAGTGACACATTCTCTCAGAAAATTTTGGGGCCCACTCTTAAAGACGGTGAACATGTGAACATGCTGAACTCAAGCATTCTTTATCAGAGATAGATAGGCTGATTTTAGACCCAACTCTGGTGTTTGTTAGAGTTCCGACAATGGAACAGAAAACAGAATCACACTTTTCCCAAAGCAAAGTTCTCGCAGTCTGTTCAGTTATCAAGACACAAACCTTTTCTGCAGTGAGATTGCATTATAAATACTTTTATGCTCCACAACATTAATTTGATTTAACTTTTCTTCCTAAATTTAGACTATTTACATTTGGACAGAGACGGTCATGTATTATTAGCAATAAAAAATAAGACATCATCAATATGTACAGTGTATTCTCTGCATATATAAAATGTATACACACGCACATATATGTATTAACTGCTCTAGCAGGCTCAGAGAGCGGAAAAAAGAAATTAAAACTTTTTCTTAATACTAATGCTATGTATGTATATATACATTTTTCTGTTAGCAACATATTTGCACTATGCTTTCTTTCAGTTAAAGATTGAATATGTGCCTCAAGAAATAGGCTTTAAGTGGATGCACAATAGCTGGCTACAATGGGTAATTTCATTTAGGCACAGAATTACAAAGTAGCCATTTTTAACTTCAACTAGATTACACATTTACTAAACCTTCCATAAATTCATCATTTGGCTGAGTCACATTGAGAATTGTTTTAAATAAATCTATGTGAAAATTAAATTTAACTTAAAAAGCAGCAGGAAAAAGATGTATAGTAAGTACTTCATTTGTTGTAATAGGACTATTTGGAAGGAATACAAATGCACTTCAAATTGTAAAGAGCATAATTATTTTTCTCCAGCAGCTGAATGAAATAGAGCAGTTTCTGCCTATATAATATTTGATGTGAATAATTCTCATAAATTTCAAGTTGTATTTTTAAGATTAAGTGTTTTCTTGGTGTATAGGAAATTTCCAAATGAGTTCTTCATTTCTTTGTTTTGTTAAGATGGTTAAGATGGCCAGTAAGAACATAGGAATTGTCTTAGCTGGTCAGACCTGTAGTCCAGTCCTTTGGCAATGGACACTGTTGGGTGCTTTGTAGAAATTTCAAAACCCTGTTTATTATAGAAACCAGGGTGGGGATGACAGGGACGGAATGGGACATGAAGGGCATGGGCAAACTCTAAACCTGAAAGGACCTTCAAGAGGTCACCTGGGCCATCACCCTGCCCTGATAATCCACGCAGGGGGAAATATTGTCATTCTAACCCCTGACAGTGAATCTTTTTTGCAGGGTCTCTTTTTCTCATAGCTAACACAACTGCAAATGTGCATATTATCCATACAATGTCTAATTCTTTGCAAATGCTATATGGGGTTAATGTATTGTAGATGACTGCAAAAGATCTGGAGGACCGTGTAATAATTTATTGCAAATAGATGATTGCTGGGATTCTGAGACATTTTGTATCGTCAGGAAGGAGGATATTGTTCCAGACAGCCATCCATCAAGTGACACTTAGGGGCTGTTAAGAAACGACGTCAGAACTGTTAGATTTAATGACTCTACCTCCTTTTCCAGACAGCCTACAAACTTGTTCTGACAAGAAATGGTTAAGGACTCCCTCCCCCAAAAAACCCAAACAAAAACAACACCACAAAAAAAAGTGGGAAGATTTAAAGTGGGAGCTTTTTAACAAGAGAGGGGGTTGGTCTTTGCTGCACAGTGGAGCACCAAGCAACTATGCAGGAGCTGCTTCCAGAACTTAAAGCAGTGTGTTTGCATCAACATGGTGCTGGGCTGCCTAATGCGTGCCGCTGAGAGGCAGATGGTCTTAGCTCAGAGCTAAGCAATAAGACGTTTGGAGTTTGAGCTGGTATCCTCCACAGTGCAGCACAGTGCTGCATGAAAGTACCAGCTCAGGTTAATGTTTCTTCATCTGCCTGTTGGCTCTCCTTGTGAAGTCTGCTGCAGGGCAACCAGGATAATGAACTTAGGGTATCTAAAAAAGCTACCCCTACTTAGTCTACCTCCTTCCTACCAGTGCTTAAGCCAGTGTTTAAAAATCTCTCCTCCAATTTTCAGTCTTCTTTTTTTTTTTTCTTGTCTTTAAAGATTTATGTCCATAGCCAAATGCCAAAGAAAGACTACTTCTAAAAATGTTATTCTGGACTGACCCTCCTCTATGTATAGAGTGCTTTGTGGAGTTTAACCTCCAGGGTAAAGATGATTGATATCCTATGTATTGTAGCCCGGGCCCTGGTTTAAAAATGAAAAAAATGTAAACTCCCCTCGAAGGAGCTCTACAAGCCAGGGATGTGCACTGGAGAAGGGAGACGCAGATGTAACCATTTAACCAAGATGCTGTATCATGACTGACAATGGACAGTTATGCTGTACATTGATGAACTGTTAGCTTTTGTGGGTTTGAAGTGCACTGCTTTTGTCACCATTAGAAAGTTGAAATAAGAATTTTTGGTTTACCATGTCTGTGTCACCCATAATTTTGTATACTTCCATCATCTTCATTTTCCGCTATCACAATTACATTATTTACCCTTTTTGAGACAGTTCTGATCTCTACTCTGTGTGTGTGGATGATGACATTTATCTAGTTTGATACAGTATTAATTAAATACTATTCGGGTTCTTTTCTTAAGAGAGACAACACCAAAGTCTTCAGAGACTTTGGCTTAAAGATAAAATCGTGTCAAAGAAACTGCATGCATTAAATGCCTACTTCATAAAATAAGTAACTGCCTTTGGAAAAGAAACAAATGCAAATTCTAGTTACCGTGCTTGAAAGAGGTGACAAGAAGTGCCAGTGTCTTGGCTCCTGTTGCTGCTTTATTGTCACAAATTGTTAGTTACATTTGAAAATCATAGATCTCTCTCATTGTGAAAGTTGCGTCTGCCAGTTGGTGCCTGTACACTAGAGTGGGTTTACCCAATTAGCAGAGTTTCCCATGCAGGACCCAGAATAGCTGTGCATGCATCCTAAACGTTACCAACAGCTGAGGCTCGTCCTGGGACTCTGGTGGTCTGAAAACAACTGCTTTACCAAGTGAGCGCAATGCAGAAGCTGCTGTACAAAGCATATCTCAGTGGAAGTCAGCCTTGGCACATCTAATCTAGCTCTATTCGTCTTCTTTAGTTCTCTCTCTGACAGATATAGTCTGCCCCAATCACAAACACACTGTGCAGCAGACAGAACAGTATTTTGTAACCCCAGTGCACTCATGAAATGAAACAGGTCATGGAAACAATGACATTTAAGTGCTACTTGTAATCTTCATCGTGGGCCTTTTGAAGCTATTTGCATCTCTCTTTAATAAGTCTGCCAAGTGAAACTCACCCTGTGTGAGTACACACAGTACCCTGCTGTGTACTCTTCAAGCCATATCTAAGGCTCATACTAACAGTGGGCGGGCCATCAGGTAACTGCTTCATGTGAAAAACATCTGAGGGACTTAAGAGACTGATTTCATGTAAGAGTTCAAAGTAAAAGAGGAGGCATGAGTGGAGAAATAGCAGTCCTAAGAAAACATGAGCTTAACTGCAGTTCTTCATCTGCCGGTGGACTGGATTGCACGTTCCCTGTTTTGGCTTTCAGTAAACGGTGGAAACACCATATTGCAAGGTCAATCGATCGTGCAGGGCTGTGGACGTTTCCTTGTCTTTTTGTCTTGTTGCTGTATATAGATTTCTGCACTTTTCTAGTGCAGGTTAGTAGACATGCCACATTTCCAACTGAGTCACAACCTAGAGAGTATGCTGAACTTCAACTAAAAGCTATTATGACAGAACACATTGTAGAATAATATGCAACGATGGACTGTTACAAAACCCTGAAATATCTATCATCTGCCACATTTATAAGTAGATGGACAGAATGTAATCATTAAAAAAAACCAAAAAACTTCTCCCTAACTATAATCTATCATCTGCCACATTTATAAGTAGATGGAAAGAATGTAATCATTAAAAAAAAACAAAAAACTTCTCCCTAACTATAGTTACCAATTCACATCTTTTCCCTTCCTTTAAATAGTAGGTAGAGTTTGTAGGTGAATTTTTGTTTCTCTAGTAGGCAGTGGAAATGATCACTTCTTTGTACAGAGAAACAAAGTCGCTATAGCCCTCCTAATCAGTGTTTTGATGATCTACAGATGATGGCAGGCACTGCTTTATTAATTGGTCCCAAGTTAACAAAAACAGCTTTGTTCACAGAGCCATTCAAATAATAAATAAGTGCTGGGAAAATGCTACACTTATCCATAGCTGTCACTCTTACTTTAATGGCTTGAGGAGCATCCAAATATATCTAGATTAGACTAGATTACTTTGGAAAAAATGTGATTAATTTTATTTTAGTTGATCTTAACCACTACAAGGCAGTCATGTTCTAAAATTTAATAACTCTGCTTTTTTAATATTTTGTCTTCCATTAAAAATATTTTCTAATTTATCAGTGTATATAGTAGGATCCTGTAATGATCTTAGTGCTAAGCAGTACAAAATGTTGACGTAGTCTACTTAGAAATAATGTATTTTGTATTGTGCATGTCTCTTCAAAATTCCTTTTTTTTTTTTTCTTTAAAAATATATCTAGGTCATTCTGCTATTTGGGTTCCTAAAAACTGCTAAGTATAATTTTTCCCTTAAAAATAGAAACAATAGAGAAACTGCTTTAATGGGGATAAATATCAAATAAGATATAAAACATGTTGATCAAACAATATGACATGTAATTAGCATGTATTTATTAAGGTATTTGAGGAGGAGGGGAAAGCTTTTTCTGCTCAAAACATTTCCCTTTTGTACTTCCCTAAACTGTGTTTTAATTTTTCTCTTGAATGTTTTTGTGGTTAAGATGATACCAAACCAAGAGATTCATTATTTACCTACATCTAGATACGGATGCTCTGGAGGCAAGCTGGGACCCCCAGTTCAAACAGATCTTAATTGATCTATACTTTTTGTTACTGATCGGTTCCATTTGTTATGTTTTGTAGAGTCACTGTTAACTTTTACATGCCCCACGTCTCATTTTATCTAGTTAATGTGGGCTCTAAATGAACACTTCCATTTGTGGCATCTGTTGTGTTTCCCTCTCCAGCCACCCTCTATGTCCCTCCTGCTGGGAGAACCTGAGCTGACACAGTTGCTGCTGGCAGTGTCACTGTCTGCTTTTCATCCAGAAAAATGAGTTCTGTGTCTTAAACACCCTAAAGGAGGCTGAATTGGATGCTTTATGTCATTCTGCATTTTACTCAAGCAGCAAAGGTTACTCCTTCTCTATTCCCTTCATAGTCGTGAGCATGTTACTCAACAGCAGTATTTCAGAAAGGCTGTCATGGGAAATGGGGTGAATGAGATCAATGCAAAATTGCAAAGCCGTGGGATCCAGCATTCTAGAAGCATTGATTTTACTAGGAAAACTGTAAGCTGTTACACGTCATTTTCAGCATCAAGGGTCCTCGTTCCTGTTGCAAACTTCCTCATTTTCAAGGATGTAAGATAAAAAGGGCTTCTGGATGCATTTCATCTGGGTATGTAAGAAAACAAGGCCTATTTTAAATAGGCTTAAGCATAGATCTCAGCAAAACAATTATTACCTGCATTTCTTGGAGACAAGCAAACCTTTATTGTGGTCAGACACTACTGAAAAAAAACAGAATATCAGAGATTTTATGTTGTGCTCCTACACACACAGTGTGAATCTGAGGATCCATGGATCCACTTGAATTTTAAAAGCATCTTTGCTTTATATAAAGAAGTCAGTGAGCTGTCCGACCATGATTTGTTCAACAGTATGTGCTCTGGTTGGGCATGCTTCCCACCTCCTTGGAGTCTGTGAAAGGAGAGCAGTGATCAGTGGTTACACTTGGTAACAGAAGCTTAACAAATTACTTCCCAGGGCTGAGCTGCCATAATAGAACCCTTCGTGTGTGTTCAAGCCTGCCTCCCTCCCCAGGTAAAATGCAACAGTCAGTTACTCTGAGCTTTGCCTAAGTTGTATCGGCTCACAAGCAGGGAAGGCCGTTAGTGAGCACACAAGCCGTTACAGCAGCTACCAGAGTCAGTTGGTCACAGCAACTTCTTCAGTTAAATGTCTGAGCCCCATGTCTCGTTTTGGAAATCTGTCACTGTTATTTTGAAAACCTGCTCTCCCCTCAACAAAAAAACAAACAAACAAACAAACAAAAAAACCCCAAAAAACCCCACAAAAAACAAACAAACAAAAAAGAAACAACCCAACCTAACAACCCAAAACAGATTAAAGAAACTTTTAAGTTTCTCAAACCTATTAAATGCTGTTGTTCTCAGTTTATTCAAATGAATGTGAGGCAGCTTGGCACATTTAAAGGGAATAAAATGAGTTTGACGGTTTGAGCTCTGATACAGTTGACGTATTTTGCTATGATAGGGAGGTTTTGCCTCACAGAAGTTTAATTGCCCCTCATACAACAGTAAGGATAGACGTTCTAGGTCAGGGTCAAGATTCACAGGTGGCAAATAAAAGAGCCTTTCTCTGAATTAGTTCTTGCCCTAAAGACAAGAAAATATATTTCTGGAGCCCACATGGGAATGCTGCTTGCAAAGACCAGATTCTCTTTTCTCCATTACTACTAAAGAACAAAACTGTTCCAGCACAAAATGCTAGTTTTTAATTTCATGAGAACTTTTAAAATGTGGTATTAGAAGAATACAAGACTGATAATTGGTGGTAACTCTTTATATCCGGTTCTCAGAACCCAGCGGAGTGCAGGAGGTCTGTTTTGAATTACTTCCCTTGTTTTTAGGGAATCTGAACCTACATTTTTCCTCCCTCCCAGGAAAGCATCCTAACCATAAGATTAGACTGTAAAGGAGTGCATCTGCTCCCTAATTAGTGTGTCATGCAAAACAAACTGCTTCTCTAAAAAAAATGAGAAAAACACTCTCGCGTGTACTTACAGATATACACATGGTGCAACATACAGTGGTGATGAAGCACTCTCCAGAAAGACAAATACAGATTTACATTTGAATTTCAATTCCCTGGATAGAAGAAGCTGTGAACTGAAGTACCCTGCCTCTTCAGTGAGTAGTTTAGCTGCTGAGATAAATGAGGGTAGAAGAGGAAACACCTACTTTTTTGCCACCTGTCTAAAAGAAGGAAATGTTCCTTATTTTGTCAAAAGAAACCCTGAACAAAGGTTAGCATTTCCCCCTACCTGAGGTCCACAGAAGGAGGTGTTATTTAATTCATACCAAATGAGTACTTTAAATGGCCCTTGCTTGCTTTTGGACTCCAGTTCTTTATTCCCACCATAAAAGCTAGACTGAAAAGCAAAAAGCAAAAGAAAAAAATCTAAGATTTCTTTGTTCAAAAATCTTCATGAAGAAAGTTTGATTTTGACCAATACTAACATGGACTATGGTTAGCTGTCTGGAAAGAAGGTGGCTCAAAGTCCTTTAAATACTGCCAATGAAAGTACAAACATGCTGTCCGATTCAGGAGAAAAGTTCTTTTTCCATATTAGGGTCTAAATTCGAAAACTGCATGAATTTTGATGTTGCCCTGCACCTGCACAGAGCCCCAGTTCCTGGGTCACTATGCATATGGGATTACCCACATAAGACTATGTAGTATATTTAGTCATCGTATTTCCTCTTGCAGAGCAAATTTGTATGACACCTCAGACCTAATAAGATTTTTTTTTATTCTCTCAATACAATTCCTTAAAATATCAGCATTCACAACAGTAATTATTTATTGGTTTTGTGTAAAATATCGTATCATTATTGTCACAGAACAAAAATATCAACTGAAGTAATTGCCTTTGAATAAACACAAGTCTTGCTGTTTCCTCCTATCATTTAGTATTCCTAAGTATGCATTTTCCTTAGCTGGAAGTAGAAGGTAAATGCTTATGAAGCCCTAATACAATCTTACTGAGCAAAAGCACTTCCTCTCAGGTTGATACAGTGTTAATTTTCCCTAACAAAGTCATGTAAGTATATAAATAGAATTTGTATTTTGGCTGGATTTGCCAAAAGTGTTTTCCTGACAAATCTAAGAGAATGTCTCCTTTCTGAGTACCCTTAATGCTCATGAAAAGGTAGTGGGGTGCGTAGAGCTGGAGCTGGAAGTCATTCATCATGTCTGGAAGGTCACTGTGTTCCTACTGACCTCAGCACTTGTGACTCTCAGTTCCAAACTGAAACCTAAAGGGTAAGAGAGAAATGCATGCTCTCACTGTCAGCTGAACTAGTTACTTGCTGGAAAAACCACCCTCAAACAAAGCACACTACTTTTGGGGGTTTTTTTACAAAGCACCATGCAAATACCATTTAGAAATATTACTAATAGTAACCTTATTCCTTTGTTACAGATGGAGAATCTTGGGCATTTTATGGCAGTAGCACAGCTGTGACTTGCCATCAGTTCAGCCATCAGTCAAGCAAGGAATGGAGCTCAGTTCTTCAAAGATTACCCAGTAATGTATCTGCTAGATTGCTTTACCTCTGAATGAGAAGCCTGTATTGATTTTCTTACTAATATTTGGTCTGAGAGCAACTAGCAACTGCAACAGTTTCCAGCAGGTAATTTTTTGACCAGATTACAGTCAATGACTCACAAATGAGAACTTTTTTATTCCATAGTAGAGCAAAAGGCATTATTTCCTGGGAACTGCAATCTGATCATTAATCTATATTTAGTGTGTTTAGTTGGTTTTTTATTTAGATAGAAGAGGCATTTCAATTTTATGGCATATCTGCAGTGTGTTATGTTGAACTCTAGAAAATTATTTAATCATTTACTAGTCATGCTTTGTGTCTGGTTAAAGATGACAAGTTTTAATAGTTTATAATTGAAGGACAAAAGTTAAGTTAATATTGACAGTTTCTTGGCACCATAAAGTCTCTACCTATTGAGGAAAGATTTTGAATATTCACTGGAATCTCAGAAACTTTCCCTAATGGTTGGAAGATTCACAGAAAATTTGAGTTCTACATATTACAGAGAAAAAGCTGTTTACTTGGGAAGAAATTTTCAAAGATACAAATTGGGAGACTGGTATCTCTTTTCTTGTTTTTCTCTTTCCCATTGTCTTCATGGGCAGATAATCTCAAGTGGACTTTGTCTGATGGCATTTCAACTCTAGCAATTATTATTTGACATATACCGTGAAAGTAACTAAGTCTGTACTGGGCTTTTTATTTTGCTGAGAAGTGGGTAAGCATAGACTTTCTGTTTGCATGTTCATGGGGATTACGCAAAAATAATATTAGCAGTTTTTTTACAGCAGCTACTGGAATACTCGAATTAGACCAGATGTCATAATGCCAAACTCTCATCCCAGTATTGTACAACATTAAAAAAATTGTTACTTTTGGTTTTGATTTACTACTCTATGGATGAGAGAAGTCCCATCTGCTTACTTTATTTTTAAATGAAAACATAAATGTCCCGTGGTAACATTAGGCTAGATATTACATAGAGGCAGAGACCCCATGCAGTTAAAATTTACATCTAACAAATATGTTTTCTTACGTACAACCATCTGCATGATAAAGGCAATAAATAAGTTTGTGAAGCTAGTGTAAACAGGACTGAAAGTGTGACCCATTTTTGTGCCACTGTGAGGATAAGAATTACAGAATTTTAGAAAGCCAGACCCATAATTTCTCCTATAGGAGAAGTCTGGTCACACAGGATAAAGGGAAAATCAACTGCTGGAAAGATTAGATCTGAAGACAGTAGCAGTTCATTGCAGCTAAAAACATACAGGTTTTGAAGGATTTCTCAGGACTTCAGAACCACCTCTAAAATCTTAAGCCTGTCTCTGATCCCATGTCAGTGGGAGTTCTGGTTACACAACCCACTGTAAAAAGAGTAGCTGAACACAACAGAGAAATTAAGAGATGCACTCTTTTCAAGTTTGAAAGAAAAGGGGAAGAGATGATGGGGTTATTAGGTTGTTCTTTCCCTCACAAGCACAGTTCTTTGCCAATGGAAGAAAATAAAAATGAGCATGTCAGAATGATTTTCTGGGATTACTAATGAAAGCATCCATCTTTTTCTGTGGGGAGGTAGTCTAGCATGGACAGTTTTGCTAACTTGCTTATCACTTGTTTAACTTTTCAGGAGGATGTGTTCATGACTCAAAGAGTAAAATTTCAGACAACAATTTGATTTTTGCTTTTTTTCCCCACTGGACCTATCTTTCTAATACTGAACTTTATGGTTTCATGCCTACAACTTCCTTCAAATCAAGCCTGATGAGATCTGGTGTGCATTAGTGGCAAATTCTGCCTGAGTAGGGTCTTCAGGAGTTGAATTGCTCTTTCTCCCCTTTCAGAAACACAGAGAGTGTTTCAGTGTTTTATTTGCCAGTGATACATGGTACACTTGCCAGGATGAACAATGGCTTTTTTATGGTCTAACATTTTTGGATGTTGGTGTTTGTTTTCTTCTATTTAGATTAACTGCCAGACTCAACTGAAGGTGTTCAGTAATACCCTTTCTTTTCCAATATAGAATTAAATTAAATTAAAATCAACTCATGCTTCCTAAGTGTGTTGTGTCGTGGAATCATAGAATCATTTAGATTGGAAAAGACCTTTAAGATCATCAAGTCCAAACACCTAACACTGCCAATTCCACCACTAAACCATGTCCCCAAGCACCATGTCTGCACATCTTTTCAATACCGCCGGGGTGGTGTCAGGTCTGTAGAGACTGTGCATGTCAAATGCTTCTGGTTTTGCATCAATATACAAACTTCATCCTGCATATCTGTCAAGAGCTTCATGTGATATTCCTCACTGGTTCCAAATTTTCCATCCCAGTGTCGTGGTTTAGCCCCAGCCAGCAACCAAGCACCACGCAGCCGCTCGCTCACTCCCCCACGGTGGGACGGGGGAGAGAATCAGAAGAGTAAAAGTGAGGAAACTCATGGTTTGAGATAAAGACAGTTTAATAAGTAAAGCAAAAGCCGCGCACGCAAGCAAAGCAAAACAAGGAATTTGTTCACCACTCCCCATGGGCAGGCAGGTGTTCAGCCATCTCCAGGGAAGCAGGGCTCCGTCACGCGTAATGGTTTCTTGGGAAGACAGACGCCATAACTCCGAACGTCCCTCCACCCCTTCCTTCTTCTTCGTCCCAGCTTTATATACTGAGCATGACGTTATATGGTATGGAATATCTCTTTGGCCAGCCTGGGTCAGCTGTCCCAGCTGTGTTCCCTCCTAGCTTCCCGTGCACCCCCAGCCTGCTTGCTGCAGGCCAGCATGAGAAGCTGGACTGTCCTTGACTGCTTAGCAACAACTCAAAACATCAGCACCTTATCAACATTTTCTCATCCCAAATCCAAAACATAGCCTCACGCTAGCTTCTATGAAGAAAATTAACTCTACCCTGGCTGAAACCAGGACACCCAGCTAGCAGGCACTCTCTGCATTCCAAGTGTTCGGCTCTGGGTTGGTGCCTTCAGAGGTTGTGCGCCAGGCCTGAGATACAGGAACTGCAGCAGTTATCTGAACCGGGCTCTGGCAGAAGCCATCCTGCCTCTGTC
Source organism: Phaethon lepturus (assembly GCF_000687285.1). Classification (NCBI taxonomy): domain Eukaryota; kingdom Metazoa; phylum Chordata; class Aves; order Phaethontiformes; family Phaethontidae; genus Phaethon; species Phaethon lepturus. The sequence continues at coordinate 167,098 of NW_010517083.1, read as the reverse complement.
AGCCTGCTGTACAGCTGCCCACCCAGGGAGACCGATGAAGAGTAGAGTAATATTCACATCACTTTTTTTTTTGCTGAACTGACGGTTGGCAATCATGGAAATATTTAAAAATAGAAAAAAAACGACTATAGTATAAACTATTGGATTAACCATGGCATGGGAGTCTAGTTAAGTGGATTCTGACACGTTTCATTCAGGAGTGCAGGCAACAATTTAGGTATAAGTCCTCCTTTTTAATTTGCCTTTGGAGCCTAGTATTAAATGAATGAATTGAGAAGGGACTGACTGCTGCCATAGTTGAAGATATCGCACATTTGGGCTGAAAACTAACATATGATACACTGAACTATTTTGCAAAATCTTGTATTTAGTATGTAAAATGGAAAACAAGGGCAAGATCAACAATCAGATCCCAGCAAGAGGAAGGACCTGTTGAAAAAGGATGATAATCTCCTGAAAGTAGAGCTCTTGAATTACATTCTCCTGCTCAGGCATTGTGGCCAGGCTAGAACAAGCCATATAGGAAGACTTGGGAATTCAGGAGGCTTAGTGCAATCCCAAAGCATTGAAACGATAGCTCACTAAGGAATCACTGAACAAGTCATTTCTTCAACCTCCGTCAGTACTTTTACAACCTTCCTCCCATGTATGAAACAGCAGCTTACATAAAGACTCACAGAAAAGCAAAAAACATAGCCAATAAACTTACTTAACTTACTATTTCTACAGTTTGGGGGGAAGAAAAAGAGAATTATCTTTCTTCACCTAGTTAAACAAAAGGAATTGGCTGATGCCATTGCAAGCTAAAGATAAATATCATTTAAAATAGAAAACACTTGATGGGTCCTAGGTTTAAGCTCTTGGTGAGTGAGTGTACTCTTTAAAGCACTTCTGAAATGCAATTTTCATGTTTGAAAAGGTTCTTCAAGGTTCCTACTGTAGAGAAAAATAAGAAAAGATAATTACTTACTTCCACTCTGAATTATTTTTAAAGCATTCTGACTTCTCAGACTGTGAGAGCACAGCTGCCAGTCACACTATTTTTATCAATCAATCAGATCCAATCTGAATGGAAGTCTTTTTGTCTTCAGTGAGCTTTTAGCAGATGTCCAGAGATTAGGAATTGAGAATTTGCAGCATATAATCTGACTGTGACTAGTTCCAACTGTGGCTTTAGCAGGTCTTCACAACTTTGCGATTCAGTAAAATTAACAGGGATTCTGCTATTTACCTTCCAGGCATATTATAAAAATTAATTCTTTGATGCCCCTTGTAGATGGACAGAACTATAACTGCTCATTCTCAATATCCTTAGACTCAGCAAATATTCAAAAACTCGCTTTCATGGAGCTATAGATTTCAAGACCAGGAGGGCCTTGATCTTGTCTCTGATTATCTCAATTAGTCTGCTTCCTTTTATATAATTTTCAGACCTTTTAATTGCAGTTATAAATTGTGAAAGACAACAGTTAGAGATACTTACTGAAACATTTTAAAATAATGTACGTTAGTGTACATGTATATGTTTTCATACATATGTAGGTATCTATGGGTAAATGAGTGATATCACTAATTTAGCAATAAATTAGTGAACACACTAGTATTTTTTGTGATTGGTAGTCTCCATTGCAAAACAAAGATTAAAGGACTTGGCAGAAGTCTTGCTCTCTTATACCCATTTACTTTGTCCTTGGAGATTGCCAGAAAGCATCTCTGTACATTTTCAGCTAGACTTTGCCAGATGTCTACTTCTTGCATATATTTGGAAGAAGCTAAGCTTAATTTAATTGTGCCCCAATTCAAGAGAGTATCCCTATGCTGGCAAGTTGATTAAGCATGGTGGTAATTTTAATTATCTTCTTATCTCTCACTGGAGTGCAGTTAGTGGAGCTGATGAAATTAACCCCATAGATAAATACCCTTTTTAAACTGGGGCTTCAGACAAGAAGGATAAAGCTTTCTTTTCAACATCAAAAATTAGCCTTCACCTGTCTGAAGCCATTTCTCCTCCACTTCTCTATCCATCTGCAGATCAATTCCTCGAGAGAGCCTGGCATTACAGTTGAATCACCTTTATTACAGGTTTTTTGTTCCCCTGATAGTTTTGCTCTTGCCTGTGGTTCATTGCTGTCTTTTACCTGTGACAATGCTAAGTTGGCTGCTCATGCTTTTTTTTTTTTTTTTGCCAGCTGTTCCCCTCTCCACACGATTAATTCTATTGTGTGGGTTCAACAGAAATGGCACAAGGCCAGCATTTAAAGGATGCAAGTTAGCGCATTGAAGATTTGAGGATATGTAGTGTGAGTTTTACATGTCACATTCATGGTAAAATCACAGAGATACACAGGGCTAACATTTCATTTAAGAATCAAACACATTAAGATACCATTTTCAAGCATTGCATTTAAGTGTCTGGTAACTCATTTAATTTTCTTTCTGAAAATACCCTGTCAGAAGCCCGTAGGAGAAACAGCAGCATAATTTAAATGTCACTTTGCTTCCCAATAATGAATTTCATATTCAGTCATTCTACTTCAGTGACAAAGCTTGCAGCTTTGCCAGCATGTTTCTGGTCATTTGGCCCTGTTTTCAGCTGGGTGTGCACAGAAGCTTGAGTGCACTTTTGTATACTTAATCGTCTGGGTTTTAATTAACACAAAAGAACAATAGCTTGGAGAGAAGAACAAAGAGGGACTCCATAAATGAGAAGGTCAGTCACAAAACAAAGGCCGAAGTCCATATTGTCCCAGTATGCAGCATCTGAACTTTTCTTATGTTTTATGAATATCAGGCCATTTGCAAACTTTCTGTGCATCTTAGATTACTAATAAATACAACAGGATTCCT
>NW_010517083.1:150485-164220 GCF_000687285.1 Phaethon lepturus | reverse complement strand
CGGCATTCAGCTGCAGAGGCACTCAACTTGCCCTGGATCTCCAACCTGGCAAAACATTTGAGAACAGTTCAATTTAAGGCGGTACAAAAAATAGCCCCCTGATACATACATATATATATATATGCATATATTTACATAGTCTCTCATGCCCCGAGAGACAGAAAACTGGCAACTGGCTGTGGTGGCCCAGCAGCATAATCCTGACTCATTTTCTTATAAAGCTATCAAATGGATGCAAGAAAGCTCAGCTTGTTCACATCCAAAGAACAGTGCAGGAGAGAGCAAAATACTCTGCATACATCTGTAGGATTTGAAAATGCTTGTTTCATCCCAAAACACTGTATAAAAACGATTCACTTTAATCCAAACTATAATTCAGGAATACCTAGTGTGACACAGAGCTTCTGCTTAAACAGTAAAAGGAAACAACATATACCAGTTAAAAGGGGTGACTAAAGGAGGGTATGTATGTCCTCTAATGGCAATTTAGGCAAGAAGAATATCATTACTGACAGCACAATCTCACCTCTGGGATCAAACTTACAGTCCTGCCCAGCACTGAAACTGCTACATGAATTTCCTGAATTCCTCCATTTTGCATCTCATTTGCAGAAAGCTGCCTCCAGTGATACAAAGACACAAACATACTCTGAGAGGCTGCATCAGGCCTGTGAGAGATTTGTTCTAGTTATTGATTCCTCATTACAATTTCTGCAGCCCCTGAGATATCCTTCGAGATATAACATTAGCGTACTGGCCAGGCCAAATCTTGCTTCACTTATAAGAGCTGCTGCGTTTACATCTTAAGGGATTATTGATCTACTGCAAATAATCTTCTTTTATTTCAAGCAAGCTGAAACTCCAGAGGAGAGAGACAGGACAGCAAAACTCTTTGCCAATGCTTATGAAAAACATCAGAATAGAATAATATTGCTTTGAAAACTTGGAAAATTAATCCAAAACTTGATGACAAATGTAATATGGAGGGGAAGCTCACACATGAAGAATGCAATTTATATATGGCACTTCTTCTTATTGAAGCTTGAGCAACATTTGGAACAACGAACCCTTTAAAATATCATTGCTGTTTATTTGTTTACAAGGGACTTAGGCTGGAAAAGAAAGGGGAGATGCTAACAGATAAACCCACTGAAAAGCATCTTCCCCTCTTGCTGGTAAAGGTTTCAGAACGGGTGTTGTCAGCCTGTTACTGTTGCTATCAGCCAATATCAAAAGCAGTTGGCAATGCTCTCATCATGCAAAAATTCCAATCAGATTTCTCAGTATATTCTAATTACTGTAGTGACACTTGTGGGCCTAAATGATCACCTTATCACGGCAGACAGGTATGCCTTCTATTTAGGGTTTATTGGCGCTTAAATTTCTGCTTCCTCTAATTGCACATTTATCTTACCAAACAAATTTAGAAGTCCACATTTATTCTTCACCACCTCATGCTTTAATCCTCTGCACGTTAAAGTTTATGTTGTTGTCTCTCAACTACATTGCGATTATGTCCACTCCAGCTTCACCCCAAGAAATCAAACTTTCTTTTCCTTTCTGCACGTATTATCACTTTGCCAAGGGATTCATCCAAATAATGGCTTGTTCTGCTGGCTGCGCTGATGGTATCCATGTACAGGTACTTTATCAGGTGCTCTGGCATAGAGATGTCACTTCTAAAACTCTGTTTCTTTGCTATTGCACCCCATATGAAAAAGAAGTTTTTTCATATAAAGCAGCTAAGGATTGTACAAGCTTTTCCACCCTGGAGGTCTAAATTTCATTCATACCTATCAAAAGCAACGGGCCATCACTTTGCAAAGACGCTGCCAAGAGCTAACTGTGGCACAGTTAATTGTTGCATGCTGCTTCACTCAGAAACACTGAATGTATCACTTATTTTCCTGATCTGGACCTGTTTCAAATAAGCTGGAGAGCAATACAAACTTCTCTCTTGATTTCAGCAGATATTGGATCATATCCCTAAAATGCATATTATTACTACTGAGAAACAAGCATTTATATACAGCAAGGTAGGCATAAAAGCAAGCTACATTTTGCTTTCACAAGCACAGTGGTCAAGACGAGTAAATGAATAAATTTAGGAAACTATAAAAAGTGGGAGTATATTGCTGTTATTTCCATTCCTCATTTTGCTGTGCCCGATTTGAATTTTACTCTAAATATTTTCATCTTTTGCTGATCAGGCCGTGGATTACCTTTCCAAATTAATCCCCATGTACATCTTTGCTCACATGGTCCAATTGATGCAGAACTGCTCTCTGCAACACTACCTAAGTTAACAAACACAAACATCCTTTCCACACTGTGAACCTGAAATCTGGAAGTTTTTCCCATTGCATGGTCATGATAGAAATCTGATGCTCTGGTAGACATTGTATCATCTCAAGCTTTAGCTAATCTCAGTTTCATGTAGTTAACCATGTATACTGATTTTGGTAAGCGCAAATTCAATTAAATTCTGTTAGTGTGAAACTGAGTTTCAGGATGCCTTGAAAGTTACCATAAAGACACTGTGAAATTACGGGAGTTCCAGAACTGCAGTTTTGCGTCAAAAAAAAAAAAAAAACACACAAAAAAACCCTTTTGAAAAATCTGAGAGCAACAGGATAATTGATTTTTGTCCTCCACAAATAGAGCACTCTTCCAGAGTATGAAACCTCTAGTTGCAAATTCCAGTAACTTAAACATGAGATTGACTATAAGGAAATATAAAGGTTGAATCATTGTCATCATCCAAACTGAGAAAACTGCAAAAACTGAGAAAACCATGTGAGGGGTTTATAGATTTATCTCTGAAATATAATCTACATTATTATTTTGCATATAGGGAAAAAAAAATTGCTCCCACTCTGATTTTAGTTTTCCTTACTCCTTAAAAGAAACTGGTAATTTGCACATCCTTTCTTGTTCCTAGAGAGAAAATCAAATCTACAATCATATTGCACAATCACTTCTGAAGGAGAAGAAGTCATGTTTTGGACCACAGATGGAGAAAGCATTAATTGCTTAATGATAATTTACACAGTTACAAGATTTTATCCCTTTTCTCTCTCTTTATTCTCAAAACAAACTGTTCTGTCACAACATTTATTTAAAGTGTTTTCCGCTTATGATACCTGTTTGTGCCACTGAGGGAAGTCCCTTTGTATGGATGCTTTTCTGTATGCTCATCTCTCTTTAATCTGATGCCGACTCTATGACAGCCCCAAGACTAATATTACAGTTGAGCTCATTGACCAATGACTTTACTGTGAATTATGACATATGTTGAAACAAGCAGATGATGCAGTCTGCATCCCATGTACCACTAGATCTGCACAATAAAATGATATGGAAATATATGAGGTATCATGTAGCTTCTGTGCTCTGGGATCGTGTAACCATGTTTTCAAAAGGGAGTAGTAATTCATGTAATTACTACCAGTTTTGAGATAGGAAATCAGAGGAAAAAACCCTACATATTATTTAAAACACATATTGCAAGTTGCAGTTGAATCACTAAATTTAGGCTGGAGACTTCTTGGTTAGTAATAATATCACTGCTGATCATCACTTAAGTTGCAAAATTTTGTTTTGGATTGTTTCTGTCAATTTTTCATTTACTTGTGATGGCCAGGCAACTACAGTTCTTGCTGTAGAAAGTGCCACGCATCCACTTAAATTGGGGGACCGAAGACTGCTTTCCAGAACAAAGCTGACCAGCCCTGGCTGCATGCGGGCTGTGTTGAAATCAGACCCAGGGCACATCACTCCAGCCTAGCTGCCAGGGGCAAGAAAGCCTTGGGCAGATGAGGAGGAGTTGCAGAAGATCCCTCGGTTTGGATGACTGACAGCCAGAACCGTAGTGTGCATTTTGGAGCACACTGTCCTGCAATTTAGGCACAAATACTAAGTGCCAAATAGAATTTTGCATCAATCCTCTGCCAATTAAGAACAAGATTAAGTTCAAAAATTAGTGTGATCAAACATATTACAGTTTGGAAGAAAGATAATTTTCCATAGCAGAAGTATGACTACACTTCTGTCTATTATCAACTTTATTTTTAGATGTCCAGACTGAATTTAATTGAAGCTAAGCTCTCAAAGTAAAAAATTCAGAGGAGGGTTTTTTTATAGATTTATACACAAAAGTACAATTATTCCCCTCAAGCAGGACCTTTTTTTTTTTTTTAAGTATCTTTAGGTTTACCCAGGTCTTCAAATCATTCCAGCCTGGTTTCTTTTTGATTGTTACTCATTTTGACGTTACATCTGAATTGAACATTGGATTCTGGCGATCATCAGCATGGAGCGCTATTGTTATACACTGGGACAGAGACTGGACTTCTCACTGAAAGGATGTCCATGGCAGTTACGCATGCTGATCCAAAACATTTTCACATACAACACACAATAGCCCAAGAAAAAAGAAAATCTCTTTAAGCACATAAAGAAATGATGTCTATAAAATTACCATGTCACAAAAGAGGCCAGCTGCTTAAATGATTGCATTATACAAGGAACAAATAGGGGCATCTTTTCTGCATGCACGCACTTTTCATGTGCAGCTTTAGCTTTTTTTTTTAATGCTGCTTTGTCCAGTTAAACAGCTGCTTTTTTCCTTTTTTTTTTTTAAGTTGACTACGTTTTATACACTCCACAGCTTTTATACAATTGTATAATGCTTTTTCTTTCTAAATTATTCTGTTACCTATGTGGGTAAAATTAATAGTGAATACCGACTTATTTCATAAACCTTATTAAGCCTTTGGGGAAACTTCAATGTGCTCATATGGAGAGGCAATATAGAATATATCCACTGTATCATGACACAGAAATTACAGTTCTACACTAGAAATAAATGACATTCCAGCAAAAGCAGAAGGAACAACATTTAAGGAGTTAATAATGAACCACTTGTCTTCATTTTCAGATCTTTTAATCCTGCTATTGTGCAGTTTTCACACAGTGCTAAATTGAATTACTGCATCATTTTTTACAATTTCTTCATACAGTTGACCCAGTTTATAGCAGGTTTGAAAGCATTATCATTGCTTAAGGTTCAAAGATGCTGCAGTGTATTGCATTACAAGTCAATCAGTGCAGAAGTATTTGATGTAATTTTGCTTTTGGATATAGAAGAACAGATATCCAAATGAAGGATGGTGTTTCATTTTGTCATAACAATGTCACATAACAGAGCATGTCTTTTTTATACAATATGTATAGTCTCATTTTTATTATATTTCTATCTCTATGTTTCTGGTCCTAATAAAGTGAATCCTCAGTTTATGTCTTCCAATGTTTTTATTAACTTCTGCAAGAAGAAGATTGAAAAAAGTTCAGATGTATAGCTCTGTACTGTTGGGTAGCAGATACATTTAGTTGGATACCACTAAAAAAGCCTAAAAATTAATGCAGTATTTGTAAACTTTATGTCACTTCTAAAATGCTCCAAGTGAGAAATTCTTTATCTGAAATTTTCCCATTTTGAACGACAGTCCTTTCTACTTTTTTAGCACATAAACATGTTTCTCAGTTTAAATATGCTTTAAGCAGTGTATTTTAGGTAAAGCATTTCATTCTCTCAAGGTCATTCTTTATGCTTCAGGTGTTAATTTGTGTTGTTCTTGAAATATTCTTATTATTGATAGTAGAGTCCTTGGTTTACGTTATATTGAAATATTGCTAATGTATGAACTGTAACATTAAATTTTTAATCTAATCAATCAAATGGCATGCATATGCAGTAGATGCTTGGCTTTTACTAAGATTAATTACCATGTTCTGTGAAAAAGAACTCTGTAAGGTGAAATATTGCATGCACACAGACACACACAATGAGAAGAAAAGCAAATTGTGCAAAGGGATGAGCACTGTAATAAGTTAATGACTACTTCTGTCATTCAAAACATATGCATAGCCTTTAAGACAACACAAAACAAAGATTAAACGCATGTTAAATCAACTATCTATTAAAGCATTTAGAGCTTTTCTCCAGATTCTGCATGAAAATTATGCAATCTGTTGCAAAACTAAACACTTGTCTCCCAGATGGTGCTCAGAGTCTGTCTGAGCAAACACCCCTTCCATGCTCTGTGTAACAAATTGTGCATATTTCTTGTTCACTGTGCTTCGCTTTATGCATTTGAGGACATTTACACCGAACACGCTACATAGAGATGACTACATTTGCATTGTAAAAACCCAGCGATGTTGTATTTATATACCTGACTGCAGTCATGAAGTCGAAGATACCTCATCATGGAAAATGGTAGTATCCCCCTTTTCATGGCTGGAAGTTTCAAACTTATTAGGCTTACTGCTGATACTGATCTGGGTTGTAATTCTCACAGGTCATTGATAGTTGTCCATTAAACAATAAGTAGCTAATTGCTTTTTTTGAACTGTACTGCAAAGTTAAGCTTCTGTGACAGTGTTGTGAGCGAGTGTTTTACCATGCCAAAAAAACAGTTATGATTGAAATGGGAATAAGATTAAAGCTGCACTAATACTTTTATAATGTTATTAGAAGCTACATTATTCATGCACCAGGAACATAGGGATTACCTTTCTGGCTGAGACTATGGTCCAGCTAAAAACCTATGAAAAGATACTAAAGCATGAGAAAATAATTTGCAATTAATGGGACTGCTCTTCAGGTTTTTTGTTCTTGACACATTTTGTTAATATTTCCTCTGCTTTGGTTTCTGCTTGTAAAATGGAGATAATAGTAGTTCCCCATTTCACAGGAGTAAAGTGAAGATTAATACACTGCTGTGAATTACTCAAATATGTGGGAGGGGACTAAATACATACCTGAGATTAGCAGACGTTCCTTTTGTAGAGAAGCCCAGTCTGGTTATCATTTCTAAACAGTTTCTCCAACCTTACCCTGCATGCACAGCAAAGTAGTTTTCCTTTTGAGGTTTAGTCAGATAGCTGTTTTACAAAAAAAAACCCACAAAAATACGGGAGTATTCATTTAGTCTCAGTATCATTAGACGTCACATGTAAGTCTCCATGTTTGAAAAGGCAAAGGTGCTCACATGCATGAACTGAATGTGAAGCTTAAGCAATGAGGGAACTTCAAATACAGTTCCCTGATGAAGTACTCTGCAATGTGTCTTTCTTTTGCCTTGTTAATTGTTTTAGCTCCTGTCATAGAAGAAGCACGTGTATTATGTGAAAGAGAACTAAAAAATTAAAATAATTTCTTTACTTCATTTCTGTAACTCTTTAATAGAGAAGTAATTGTCTCCATTAATCATCATAACTTTTATTAAATCCATGGGACTTTAGAGTCACTTCCATATTTTGGAAGGATGAAATAATAAAGTTCAAAAGTTGGATGCATGAAAATTAGAGATATAGTGCAGCAAAACTGCAGGGGGAGAATTTAGCTGGCAATTCCTCCAAAGAATAATTTTTCATGTCTTCAAAATGCCAAGAGAGACAACCAGCATGCCAGATAGATAGTAAAACTCCATATGATGCATCAGAGCAGGGTCACGTTGAATGTTAGATCAGGGCTTTGTCCAGTCAGATCCAAGTATCATCAAGGATAGTTATTCCACAGTCTCTCTAGACAGTCTGGTCTACTGCTTTAATCACCTGCACTGTGGGGAAACTTGTCTTGTATCTATGGAATTTCTCTTGCTACATCTGATATCTGTGGTTCTTGCCCTTTTGCTGTACATTTTGAGAAGACTATGGATCCATCTTCTTTATAGTTCCCCTTTAGGTCGTTGAAGAGAGCAGTTAGACCCACTCTTAGCCACCTCTTCTACACAATGAACAACTTCCCTTCAGCCTGTCCTTAAATGTCAGGTGCCCCGGTTCCCAAACCATGTTGTAGCTTTCTCCTAGGCTTGCTGGAGTGTTCTCTCTCTCTTGTCCATGGGGTGCAAGAGTGGACACAGTTCTCCTGATGATGCTTCATCAGCACTGAGTAGAGAAGCATAACCACTTCCCATGCACAGCCAGCATAGCTGCTGTTCTTAGCAGCAGCACTGTGCTCCTAATTTCAGCCCCATACGTAGTCAGCTGTTGCTGCCACGACGATGCAATGCTGACTCGTGGTCACCCTTTTGTCCACCAGGACCACGAAGAGCTGTTTTCTAGCTAGTCAGCCCCTTGCCTCTGTTATTGATTGTTCCGTTCCAAGCTCAGAATTATGCTTTTGCTTGCTTGGTTTTTTGTCAATTCTTCAACCTGATAACATCTCCCTGAATGACAGCTCTGCCCTCCAGGGTAGCATATAAACCAGTCCATCCAATTTGGTGTTACCCATGAACTTGCTGAGGATGTATTCCATGCCATTTCCTAGGTTACTCATGCAGATAGTAAAAGAGTACCAACCTCCAGCATACCATAACTGGTTGGTAGTTGGACCTGGAACCACTGGCACATCCACTTAGAACCACTGTCCTTTTGAGTCCAGCAGGGCAGTCAGCTTTCACCCTTTCAGCTGCCCTATCCAGTTCATATCTCCTCAGATATTTGGCTACACAGATACTGAAGGACGCTTCTGAAAACCTGGCTGAAGTCTAGGTAAGAGAGATCCACTGCTCCACCCCGAGCCACAAAGCCAGTCATTTCATCATAGGAAGCAATCCGGTGGCTCATGCCCTGGTAAATCCCTTCTGGCTGATACCAATCACCTTCTTGTCCTTCAGGTGCCTGGAAATGCTTTCCAGGAGGCCTTGCTCAGGACTGAATGGAGGCCTTATGGCCAGCAGTTCCTCTGACCCTCCTCATCTTTTTTGAAGATGGGCATAATATTTGCTTTTTCTCGTCCCTGATTGTCACGACTTTTCACAGATGACCACAACCTTCCGATGACATCAGCATCTTTGGATGCATCTTGTCCAGCACCGTGGACTTGGAGGCTTTCAAAATGAGACTGGACAAGGTCCTGAGGAACCTGCTCTTGTTGACCCTGCTTTGAAGGGAGGAGGCCAGACTAGATGCTCTCCAGAGGCTCCCTTCAGCCTCAGCTATTCTATGATTCTGTGTATATGTCCAGCTTATTTAACTTACTATCAAATACACACTGCTCTTGTACGAGTACATTTTGCATTGCAAAGCAGATTGTCCAGTTTCTTGAATAGAGCAGTCTAACACTTCATAGTCTGTGCAATATGATATGCCTTTTTTTAAATTTATGAAGCTGTAAAGCAATTTCCTGTACTAATAAACACCTCTTTTTTTCATTCCTATTTATCCACCTTTTAAAAATACTGTGCTGCCTTGCTCTCTTTCTCTTGTCCTTGTCTTGTAAGAAGGAAAAAGAGAGGCAGGAGGGGAAGGAGAAAAAAAAAAAACCAAACAAAAAACCAGCAGCTTACAGAAAAAAATAAAACTTGGGGAGAATCCAAGATCAACAGACCAGCAAGCCCACTCATTGTTCTTCATCGTTCTGGCTCTCTTCCAGCCCCTCTAGGTTTCTCTCTCTTTGCAGACTGCTCTCTGCATTCTCACATATGTTATAGAAAGTACTATGATTTCAGAGAAGTGCTTTAATTTTATAACAGTTTGATCTGCAAAAGAAGTTGTCCAGTTTTTAAAGGAGAAGATGAGGGGAGCTTGTTGCTCTGTCTCTCCTTAATGTATGTGTGTAAACTTGATTATTCTTAGCAGAAGATCCATATGTGTGTAGTATCACTGAAGGAGAAATTGATGCCTTTTGCATGTAATTAGTGGGAATAATTATCTGTAAAACTGTTTGGTTTTGGATTGCTGTGGCAATACAATAAATATTTCAAAACCAGCACACATCAGACCTGCCAACATCTTTACAGTGAGAAGCACAATAGTTCAGCTTTGCATTTTGTCACAAAAATGATCTATTTTTCTAATGCAGCAGAAAGACAGTAGGGTGCAGGTATGAAAAGGCATTGATGAGAATGATTTTTGATTGACGAGATCTGTATTTTTAATAGGTTCTTTCCAAATTTAACAAGTTTTGAAAATTACTGATAGGATCTGCATAGTTACTAGAATACTTCAACCCTTCTGATCTGTAGGGCTACAGGTTGAAAGCAACTTCATGACTTAAGAGCTTAAGCCATAAAAGCTTTATTAATGTAATCAGTATTGGAATAATTCTCCAAGTTTAAAACAAAGAGCCCAGACTCTATCTTTGACCCTACAGCTATCCAAGCATCTACCTAATGTACCCCTTCGCACAGCACTGCTTGCTGTGTATCCGGTAGAAACAAGCAGCTACACAATTTGGCACAGCCTGTGCTCTGCCAGGGCTTCCTTTCACGGAAGTGAAATGGATGTGGCATGAACGTACAAGGACATGTTCAAGGGGAAGCTGCAGTCAGTCTGCAGCCACCCAGGCCCACTAGTCAAGCTGGAGTAATGGGGACATCAGAGGAAACGTTAGCACAGTTGTGAGAACAGCATGAGAGCATCCTCATTCCGTTTCGAGGGAGCCTAAAAACAACCATATTTTGCTGCTGCTGCTTTACCTGCTCCTGGCTGATTCCTACAAAATTTCCAGAATTTCAATAAGGTTTTGCGGAAATCACATTTCAGAGCTGGAAAGGGGCCTCGGCATCACAGACTTACAGCTGGGTGTCTCTCACTATCAGAGAACTGTAAGCAACCGATGAATGCGGGTCAGGACCTCCGGGTGAACTGGGTACCGTTTTCATACATGTTTGTTTTTTTCTTACAAAATGGGAGAATGAGAGCAAACTTGGTGATGATGGGGGGGGCAGCCTTACAATAATGATGCCTGGGAAAGCCTGTTATGTTTGGATTATTCAGGGACATTCATTGAGAACTCAGTCTGGGATCAGGTTGAGAGAGAATGCAGACATATACTATGGCAAGAATATATAGAATCACAGATTTTTCAAGACTAACTGTTCTTTTCCTTTCTGCTTTCATAGTTAAGCTGAAGGAAACCGGTCATTCAAATGAAAACTGCATAGTTGAAGAGATTACTTAAGTGTTTAGAGATAGATGAAAATGTGTACATTCAAAAGGATTTTTAAAATCTGAATTTTCAAACTTGTCTGGATATTGTACTTCAAATTATTAAACATTTTTTCTTATTATTGATAATGTTGCTCAAACATGTAAATGTGAGAGATAAGCCCTGGTTATTCTTAAATGTGTTGCAAGACATGCATTTTCAAGTGAAGAGGGAGGTTGGTAGCAAACCCCGATTGTGGTCTGCAAATGCAGCACTGTATTCCAGGGACTATGAATGAGGAAAAAAATATTCATACTGAGACAGACTGATTTAGACCACCTCCAAGCAGAGACAAACCAGCTCGGCTGAGCATATCACTACAACAGCTAAATAAATAAGTAATGTTTAAAGCTCCTGTATATCCCAGCTACCCTCATACTTACTCTTTTAGGAGTTTTCCATCTGTAGATGCAAGAAGCTTTCATAGAGACGTATCTTTAAATTCTCTCTTTGACTCCTAGTTTTTGTTGCTTTTACTGTATCCCTAATGGCAACAACAAGCAGATAAACTTGCTCATTTGACTTTCAGAGCCAGTGCTCAGTAGGGCTGGAAATGTGCAGGTTTTGGATGCAGTCTGCCTTTCAATGCTAGAAAGTGCCTGTCACCGTTATTAATTAAGCATGGCATTTACTCTCTTCATCGGTTCTAACCATGCCCACCATGATCTCTGTGGCATATAAATACTGCAGTTCACAGGTGGGTGAAGAACAGATTTACAGTTTTAAGATTTATGTCATGTCGGTTGCAATTAATTAGCAAAAATTCTGGCTTTTGGGTGGTTTATGGGTTGCTTAGTTGTTCTGGGAAAACGAAAATCTGCCTGCTGACCAATTCTGATATACAGTTACAGAGCTGTGCAAGTAAGTCTAGCAAAAACGAGAATCGGTTGACCTGGCACATTCTACAAGCTCTGGTCAGGTGTTTCTGTGTCAGGGGACTAAATAAAGTTTCCTCTATTATGAGTCGTCGTTTCTTACTAATGCTGTAATAATTTAATTATGCAAATCTATAAACTTATATAGATATATATAAAATACGGTGGAAGGAAGAGATATTTGTAGAAGTAAACCAGCAATATGTTGTCATGCTAGTTAGCCAAGTGGATCACAATTTGCCATGCCTTTGAATGGTGTGAATTACAAAGAGGCCGCACTGTGCTTGGAATTCTGCTGGCAGTTCGGTAGCTAAAGTCAAAGAGAAAATAAAATGTGAAGCCAGTAGCATGAGGGACTTTCAAAAGGGAGGGCTTTGTAAAGACTGATTGCTAGTACAGATAGCTACATGTGATAAGCCTAGTTTTATGTCTGTATTTACATATTAATTGTAATTCATCTATGGCGTAATTAAAGAGGCTCAATACAGGGTTTTATCCAAACATCAGCTGCATCAACAATTAAGCTGAAGACTTCTGAGGATTGGCACTGGGTTCACTTAAAATGCTGTGATGGCACTGATTCCTTGGGTTTTGTGACAGGTAACTTTCTTGTTTAAGGACTCTCGCTGCAGCTTTTCAGAGATTCATTTACAGAGATTTATTAAACAGAAATGCCAATTTAAATTAGCATTAAATGAACAACTTAGAATATCACATTAATTTTACTATTCTTACTACTTCTGCAATTACTATCAAGCATATGTAATGCCACAAATATGTCTCCTGAAGAACTAGCTGTATGAAAGACGACAAGCATTTAATGAAAGGGTGGCAAAGAAAGACAGACCATCACTCATAAAAGCTGTTCGGTATATGTTGTATTTCAGGCATGTAAGTAATTCATTGGCTGCAGTCAGATTTCTGGAGTAGATCCACAGAGCAAAACTATATAAATGCTATTTCTTACCCAGCCATTAATAGTCAAAGAAGTAATGGTTAAGATTTGAAGGCAAACAAAAGGAAACTATGTAAGCAGGACACCAAGAGAAGGCAAAAAAGGTATTTAAGGGAGAGGTGAATAGCATGGTCAGTGGGACAGACAACGTGCAGAAAGGGCATGCTAAAACACCAAAGAGGACAAAGAAATATTGACCTCTACTATAGCAACATCAAGCAAATCACAAATAATAGCAATCCTGTCCACGATACAAGGAACCTGACACACCTGAAGGTGCTGATCCCACACACATTTGCACATGCCCATGCCCTTCTACATTTCATATGGAATTTATTCTGGCTGTTTCTAATTTGACCCATAAAAAAATTATGAGCCTTTTCTTGGCCAAATGTCTAACCTTTTACTGGAGTCCATCTGCTTCAGACATTTATCTTAGAATAGGATACAATAGAATAGAATGATCATTCTATGATCTATGATCTATTTATCTGAGCAATAGATGAAGGTATCTTTTCTTTCCATTGATTTAAGAGGCTACTATGGTTTATGACAGCCAGTATGAATTCCCTTAATTAGTATTCCAAAAATAGATTCAGAATCAGTTCCACATGCAAAATCAAACCTGAATGCTCTGGGGAGGGGTAAAGTTACCAGAACTAGAGTATCCATGAGTTACCATGCCCTTTTCCCACTCTCAACTCACTCCATGTTTCAAGAGGATAATCTGGGATGCTATACTTCAGACTTTTTCCCCCTCCTCCTCTCATGTCATTATCTTTCTCTAGATGTACACGTTTTGATCTATTTCTTGGTCCTTTAGTCAATGAGGCATTAAGTGTTTCTAAACATCAGTCTCTTTTTCACACTCACACGCTGTTGCACACTAATCATCCAAATTTTGTT